>NC_041385.1:790474666-790510333 GCF_002162155.2 Triticum dicoccoides | reverse complement strand
CCGGTTTGAGCCACCAACCGGGACCAAAGGCCTCTTTTCGGCAGCCCAAAGGGCGGGAAATGAGGACCTTTGGTCCCGGTTGGTGGCTCGAACCGGGACAAAAGAGGGGCATTGGTCCCGGTTGGTGCCACCAACCGGTACCAAAGAGGGGCATTGGTATGGGTTGTTGCCACAAACCGGGACCAATGGACCCGTCTAATTTTTTATTTTCTGCAGCTGTTTTTTAGTTGATTCTTTCCGCAGCTATTTTTTTAGTCCCACCTCGCCAAGCGAGAGGCACTCGCAGCTGTTTATAAGCCCTGAGTGCAGAGACGATGAAGAAGAGGCTCAATGCTCACCTGCACGTTGGTTAGCTTCAAGCCTTGAGGAATAGGGTAGACTGCACAGAGCTATGTGCAGTGCAGTTGACACTATTCCGAAAGGCTTGAAGCAAATTAACGAGCATTGCGCCTCTTTTTTATTTTTAATGACTTATTACAACTCAGAAAAAAAGTAAAAAATAAATATAGCAGAAAAGAAAAAAAAACTATATAAAAAACTACTCAGAAATAAATAGAAGCAAAAATAGTTGTGATTAACTTTACTAAAAAATGAGCACAGATGCTTATTTTTAATGACTTATTACAATTCAGAAATAAATAGAAGAAAAAATAGTTGTGATTAACTTTACTAAAAAATGAGCATAGATGCTTATTTTTAATGACTTATTACAACTCAGAAATAAAAAGAAAATAATAAATATAGCAGAAAAGAAAAAAACTATATAAAAAACTACTCAGAAATGAGCATAGATGCGCTTATAGAGAAAATTAAACCTAAATTCATAATAAATTTCTACTAACTTCAGAGAAATTCAGTATGAATTTAGGTTAAATTCCCTGTATAAGGGCATCTATTTTCATTTTGAGAGGAACTCAACAAGGCAGAGAGGGAGGGGCTTATAAACCGGTCTGATTCCCCTTCGGTTGGCGAGGTGGGACTAAGCTGTGACCGCAACAAGGACCAACCCTTTAGTCCCGGTTGGTGGCATGAACTGGGACTAAAGGGCAGCCTTTGGTCCCGGTTCATGCCACCAACCGGGACAAATGGTGGTGGGCCAGGAACGAGGACCATTGGTCCCGGTTCGTCCCTCCAACCGGGACCAAAAGGTCCAGACGAATCGGGACCAATGGCCCACGTGGCCCGGCCGGCCCCCGGGGCTCACGAACCGGGTCCAATGCCCCCATTGGTCCCGGTTCTGGTTTGAACCGGGACTAATGGGCTGGACCGGCCTGGACCATTGGCCCCTTTTCTACTAGTGGTGGATGACCCAGAATATGTGGCCTCGCAAGTGCACATGCACGTAGCTTTCCTCCTCAAATGTTGTCCCTGTTTCCTCAGTACTACGCACTGCTATATTTATGTGGTTGTCTTTGTGTGCATCTTATTTTGAAACCAAGTGAGACACCTCCATCCCCTACATCTTGACGATCCCTCTAGTAGTGTATATCTTGAGTTGCTCTCACTACCTCCTGCACCTAGATTTGTAATTGCCTTTGTTGCCTGCCCATTTAATTAATTAAAACTGCATGTGTGCATGTAAGTATGGCTGTGATAACGAGATCAATGGTGCCTTCTACCAAACAGATTGAACTTTTAATGCTTGCTACACATGCTTGTGTACCTAAACATTCTGTACATTTGTTGTTGTTGTTGACTGTGCAGTCTAAAAAACACACTGTCTTTTCTTTTTGTGTGTAACAGCCAAGATGATCTGCTTTACACTTACAATTCGTGTTGACTAAATCCGAGCAAGTCTCCTTCCAGTTCCACCATAAGTAACACACCGCATGTACAGCTCAAATCTTGCTCTATTTCTTTTTTGTGTTGGCTCGATCAGGTTTCTCTCAAATCTAGTCGATCGGATATCATCATGCTATCTTGTTCCTTTCAGTATGTGCCCACGTATATTTAAGCTGCACCTGATTATATATAGGCATAGCATGGGCTCGGACTTTTAAGCATGCCACATCTCGTTCTGTTTATGTAGCCACCATGTTACATGTTCTGTACTTACAGTTCCTGGCGATGTATTCAAGCCTGTGAACACATATATTTACACGTACCCCTGTTTATATCAAGGCCTCCCTGGTAGGTTATCTACCGAGTGGCAAACAGTTAGATCTCATACTGATGAAATGAACTAGTTCTTTTTATATGCTGCATTCAGATTCGTCATGTGATTATTAGTTATTTTTAACCAATGCTAGACCTAGCATGTGTACACTCTAATCTCTAGTGATGTTTGTCTTTGTGTTCAGGAGCTCCAGGTCTACAAAATGAAGTTCGAAACCATATAGCTCTACTCAGCAAAGAGTCGTCTCTTCTATTTGATTGTAATAGAATGTAAATATTGTAATATTGTAATAGTAGGCATATCTGGGTTGTAATAACTATGTACAGATTGTAGTAGACTTAGTTAGTTTTATTTGATGAACTACATTTGTACTGTTCTGTTTGAAATATTGATTATGTATGTGATTTGAAAACGTGTGGAATGGAAACCTAACTTGTGGGATTCACTTATGAAAATAATATAAGCAGTTTAAATTTTTTGTCAAGTGGGCCCAATGTGTGAGAAGATGACAAGTGGGACCAGCTCCAAAATATAATGGCCCAAACAATGTTAAAAGACCCGGCCCAGAAATAAATAAAAGGCTGAAACGGGTTGGCCCGTGTAACTTACAGAAAATAAATAAATATTAAAAGGCTGAATTAATGGGCTAGGCCCATGTAGAAAACTGAATTGGACCGGGCTGAATCTTGTGCCACATCAGCTTGCCACGCTGGATGCCTACGTGGCCTGAGGAGGTTGCTAGTGACCAAAACGCCACAGTGGACATATTTTGGTCATAAACGTCTTCGACCATTCCAGAAGAAAGGTCACTATAGTCAATTTACGACCGCCAGCTTTTGACCTTCTGTTTTTGGTCACAAAAAGGTCGCAAATGAAAAACCATGACCTTTCAGTGACCAATAGTGGTGGTCACAAGTTGACATATTTCTTGTAGTGAATCTCCCCAAGCAGTTTTGCGAGAGGTGCTTTGAGCAAGGAGATCGAAAATCATAGCAACAGGGGCTGGAACTCATGCTTGAGTTGGTTTTTCGTGTTTGTGTGAGGCAGAGGAAGAAGATATGTGCAGGGATAAGTGGAGGAGGGCCACCGTGGGCCCACGAGGCAGGGGGTGCGCCCAGGGGGGTAGGGCGCGCCCTCCACCCTCGTGGCCAGGTGGCAGCTCCCCCCGCGGTAATTATTGCATAGTAAATCCTCAAATATTCCCGAAAAAATCATATTAAATTGGCATGGCATTCTGAGGACTTTTATTTTCGGGATATTTTTATATTGCACGGATAAGTCAGGAGACAGAGAGAAAAAAAAATACTATTTTACTTTATTTCTACTAAATAACAGAAAATATAAAGAGGGTACAGAAGGTTGTGCTTCTAGTTTCATCCATCTCGTGATCATCAAAATGAACCCACTAACAAGGTTGATCAAGTCTTGTTAACAAACTCATTCCGAATAACACGGAACCGGAGAAATTTCGAATAGCACTAAGTTACCTCAACGGGGATATGAAAATCCCCAACAATAAGAATATCATACTTTTTATTGACAGTAGGGAGAGGAAATTCAAAACCTCCAAATATAATCGATGGAGTTTTTCCAATAGAGTTGATACTATAAACTTGAGGTTGTTTCCCCGGAAAATGTACTGTATGCTCATTACCATTAACGTGAAAAGTGACATTGCCTTTGTTGCAATCAATAACATCCCCTGCAGTATTAAGGAAAGGTCTTCCAAGAATGATAGACATACTATCATCCTCGGGAATATCAAGAATAACAAAGTCCGTTAAAATAGTGACATTTGCAACTACAACAGGCACATCCTCACAAATACCGACAGGTTTAGCAGTTGATTTATCAGCCATTTACAAAGATATTTCAGTAGGCGTTAACTTATTCAAGTCAAGTCTACGATATAAAGAGAGGCATAACACTAACACCGGCTCCAAGATCACATAAAGCAGTTTTAACATAATTTCTCTTAATGGAGCATGGTATAGTAGGTACTCCTGGATCTCCAAGTTTCTTTGGTGTTCCACCCTTAAAAGTATAATTAGCAAGCATGGTGGAAATTTCAGCTTCCGGTATCTTTCTTTTATTAGTAATGATATCCTTCATATACTTAGCATAAGGATTTGTTTTGAGCACATCAGTTAATCGCATACGCAAAAAGATGGGTCTAATCATTTCAGCAAAGCGCTCAAAATCCTCATCATCCTTTTTCTTGGATGGTTTCGGAGGAAAAGGCATGGGTTTCTGAAACCATGGTTCCCTTTCTTTACAATGTTTCCTAGCAACGAAGTCTCTTTTATCATAATGTTGATTCCTTGATTGTGGGTTATCAAGATCAACAGCAGGTTCAACTTCTACATCATTATCATTACTAGGTTGAGCATCATTATGAACATTATCATTAGGTTCATGTTCATCACCTGATTGTGTTTCAGCATCAGAAATAGAGATATCATTTGGATTCTCAGGTGGTTCAGCAATAGGTTCACTAGAAGTTTGCAAAGTCCTATCATTTTTCTTTTTCTTGCTTTTAGAAGAACTAGGTACATCAATATTATTTCTCTGAGAATCTTGCTCGATTCTCTTAGGGTGGCCTTCAGGATACAAAGGTTCCTGTGTCATTCTACCAGTTCTAGTAGCCACTCTAACAGTATAATCATTTTTCTTACTATTCATTTCATCAAACACTTCTTTCTGAGCTTTGAGTACTTGTTCTACTTGAGTGGTAACCATAGAAGCATGTTTGCTAACAAGTTTAAGTTCACCTCTAATATTAGCCATAAAATCACCCAAGCGTTTAATCATAAAGGTATTCTGTTTTAATTGTCTACCAAAATAAGCATTAAAGTCATCTTGCTTAAACATAAAGTCATCAAACTCATCCAAGCACTGACTAGCAATTTTAGTAGGAGGGACTTCAACTTTATCATATCTATCGAGAGAATTTACCTTTACTACCTGTGTCGGGATATCGGGATCAGGAGGTTCTTCAGTGAATAAGGAATTGAGATCATATAATTCTTCAACAGGCGGTAAGTTAAGACCGTGTATTTCTTCAATAGGAGGTAAATTCTTAACATCTTCAGCTTTAATACCTTTTTCTTTCATAGATTTCTTTGCCTCTTGCATATCCTCAGGACTGAGAAATAGAACACCTCTCTTATCCGGAGTTGGTTTAGGAATATGCTCAGTAATTGGCTCTGGAGCTGGCTCGGGAGGTGGCTCGAAAGGTGCCCAATTATTTTCATTTGTCAACATATTATTTAATAGAATTTCAGCTTCATCCGGTGTTCTTTCCCTGAAAAGAGAACCAGCACAACTATCAAGGTAATCTCTGGAAGCATTAGTTTGTCCATTATAAAAGATATCAAGTAATTCAGGTTTCTTAAGAGGATGATCAGGCAAAGCATTAAGTAACTTGAGAAGCCTCCCCCAAGCTTGTGGGAGACTCTCTTCTTTATTTTGCACGAAGTTATATATTTCCCTCAAAGCAGCTTGTTTCTTATGAGCAGGGAAATATTTAGCAGAGAAGTAATAAATCATATCCTGGGGACTACGCACACAACTAGGATCAAGAGAATTAAACCATATCTTAGCATCACCCTTTAATGAGAACGGAAATATTTTGAGTAAATAAAGGTAGCGCGATCTCTCATCATTAGTAAACAGGGCGGCTATATCATTTAACTTAGTAAGATGTGCCGCAACAGTTTCAGATTCATAGCCATAGAAAGGATAAGATTCAACCAAAGTAATTATATCTGGATCAACAGAAAATTCATAATAATCCTTATCGGGAACACAGATAGGTGAAGTAGCAAAAGCAGGGTCATGTCTCATTCTATCTCTAAGAGATTCTTTACTCCATTTAACTAGCAACATCTTAAGTTCGTATATATCCTGGCAGGCAAAAATAGCTGCAGAAGATTCCGCATCAAAAAGATAACCCTCAGGAATAGCAGGCATATTTTCATCATCACTCTCATCATCGTATTCAGATTCAATAATTCCTCTTTCTCTAGACCTAGCAATTTGTCCATCAAGAAATTTACCAAGGGGCACAGTATTATCAAGCATAGAAGTAGTTTCATCATAAGTATCATGAATAGTAGAAGTGGCATCATCAATAACATGCGACATATCAGAATTTCATAGCAGTAGCAGGTTTAGGTGTCGCAAGCTTACTTATAACGAAAGGAGAATCTAGTGAAGAGCTAGATGGCAGTTCCTTACCTCCCCTCGTAGTTGAGGGCAAAATAGTAGTTCGATCGTCTTTCAAGTTCTTCATCGTGTCCAGCAGATATAAATCCCAAATGACTCAAAGAATAGAGCTATGCTCCCCGGCAACAGCGCCAGAAAAATGTCTTAATAACCCACAAGTATAGGGGATCGGAACAGTTTTCGAGGGTAGAGTATTCAACCCAGATTTATTGATACGACACAAGTGGAGCCAAAGAATATTCTCAAGTATTAGCAGCTGAGTTGTCAATTCAACCACACCTGGAAACTTAGTATCTGCAGCAAAGTGTTTAGTAGCAAAGTAATATGATAGTGGTGGTAACGGTAACAAAAGTAGACAGCAAAAGTAATGTTTTTGGTATTTTGTAGTGATTGTAACAGTAGCAACGGAAAAGTAAATAAGCGAGAACCAGTATATGGAAAACTCGTAGGCACCGGATTGGTGATGGATAATTATGCCGGATGTGTTTCGTCATGTAACCGTCATAACATAGGGTGACACAGAACTAGCTCCAATTCATCAATGTAATGTAGGCATGTATCCGTATATAGTCATACGTGCTTATGGAAAAGAACTTGCATGACATCTTTTGTCCTACCCTCCCGTGGCAGCGGGGTCCTATTGGAAACTTAGGGATATTAAGGCCTCCTTTTAATAGAGAACCGGAACAAAGCATTAGCACATAGTGAATACATGAACTCCTCAAACTATGGTCATCACCGGGAGTGGTCCCGATTATTGTCACTTCGGGGTTGCCGGATCATAACACATAGTAGGTGACTATAGACTTGCAAGATAGGATCAAGAACACACATATATTCATGAAAACATAATAGGTTCAGATCTGAAATCATGGCACTCGGGCCCTAGTGACAAGCATTAAGCATAGCAAAGTCATAGCAACATCAATCTCAGAACATAGTGGATACTAGGGATCAAACCCTAACAAAACTAGCTGGATTACATGATAAATCTCATCCAACCCATCACCGTCCAGCAAGCCGAGAGATATTAGGGCTTGGCGGCGGCTCCGTATCGTAAAACGCGATAATTTCTTCTCTCTAATTTTCTCTCCCCGAAAGCCAATATATGGAGTTGGAGTTGGCGTCGGAGGGCCACTAGGGGGCCCACGAGGTAGGGGGGCGCGCCCAGGATGGGGGGCGCGCCCCCACCCTCGTGGACAGGGTGTGGGCCCCTGGTCTTCATCTTTGGTGAGGATTTTTTTTATTTTTTCTAAGATGTTCCGTGGAGTTTCAGGTCATTTCGAGACCTTTTATTTTCTGCACATAAAACAACATCATGGCAATTCTGCTGAAAACAGCGTCAACCCGGGTTAGTTCCATTCAAATCATACAAGTTAGAGTCCAAAACAAGGGCAAAAGTGTTTGGAAAAGTAGATACGACGGAGACGTATCAGAGCTTTTGGCCAAAAATCAAATGATGGTTATGGAGGGGAATTAAGATCCAGTCGATGTGCTACGATATTTTGAATATTCATCTAGTCTTCTTCAAATAGTTGCTAGAGAGGTTCAATTAGTTGGAACAGTGGTTGCACTAAGTTTAGATCCATTGTTTGAGGCATGTTCATATTTTGATGTGGTATCTCTTGTGGATCAATCACATGCCACAAGTGAACCATTTGGAAGCTTTGTTCAGGAGGAGGAAGGACCAAGTTTGGATTTGGGAGCTCTTGGAAAAAGTCTTGCTCTTCTTGTGGGCCACCTCCAGCAATGGAATTAATAGATCCATTGCTAGCTTCAATAAGAGCCAGAGATAGTGTCAGACTGCTTTCTACCTCTAGGTCACGCTATCAATCATTGTTGATGTCTAATGGTACCAAAAGATCATTCATGTATAGGACCTCACCATTATCTAGCTCTTGGTCAATATTTTAATTCAGAGGCATAGCCCAATGTCCCCAGCCAGGAAAATCTGCATACTCCTCTATATCTCCCCCACCTCTTCCACTGATTCTATATTTGGAATTGGCTGGATCTAGTGTGCTACATTGACATTATCAGGTCCTTGCTCCTGGGGTGCATTAGCTTGAGCTAAAGGTAGCATTTTCAATCATATGATTCTCTTGATTGTGATGAAAATGAGCCTAGTTTGTTCTTGGGCGGGGATTCCCGTCAATTGGGATGGGATCTTCATCTCTTGGACTACCACCCATCATTTCTTCTTGCATGATAACTAAAGGGCGGGTCCATGAGTCACTAAAAATCACACCTCTCTCTAATAACTAGACCGACTGGAATATCAGATAACTTTTTGTTACTCTGATTTTAACCCGTGCACCTCTAGTACTTTTTGCTCTGTATTATAGGAAGGAGATTCCGAAAGCTACGCAGAGAATGAACCAGTTTGGCTATGGATCTGTTATCGAAAGGAAAATCAACTACTAGTCTACTAGCAGCCAAGATTCCCTATTGAGTTAAATTTATCAAGTTCAAACCGATATGTTATGCTTCTCAAAGATGATAAAGACATCACACCACTGATGTGGTCTATTCTGAAGGATTGTAACATTGGTTGGCCAGTTTCCATAGTTTTTTTATTGTGATTTGGATAGGAAATTCGACCAAAGACAAATATGCATTGCAGTCTAGGTGGATCATGGTCCTGGGACAAACAAGATCTAATAATCTAATTCGACAGATATGATCGAGGAGATCTAATATGTTCACCATACGATTTTTGTTGCAGGAGAATGACTAACTAGAGTCCACTCTTGATCTTGCTCCTGGAGATGTCAAGTATATTCGTGAATCCAACTGGAATCTTCATTTCCCCAAACCCAAAATTTGAGGCTAAATTCAGGGATCGTGAATACTATCTCCAACCAACTTCTTTTGAATAAACAAAGATTCAAAGTCCAAGTTTCTAGTTGTGAAACATTGAACAATGGAAAATGACATTCAAAGAATGCGGGGAGAATTTTGCCAATCGATTCCTTGGAGAGTCTGATATTATATCTTCTGAATTTTGCGATGCAGAAGAATCCTATGAATCCTTCTCCAACCTAGTAGTTGACTGGGAGATGGAGATTGCTCTAGATGCGGTCCAGGAAGTACTGGCCATCATTGAATTTGCGATCCAAGGGGGGCATGGCTATGTGGTGGGTGAGGAGAAGTGGAGAGGCTTCCCCTAGGAGCCTGTGGTTATCGGTGTAGTAGTAGCAGGCGGCGAGGATGGTGGTCGACATAGGCCGGAGTGGCCTATGGCAGGGGTTATGTGCCAAGGGCTAGGCGAGGGTGAGGACTTTGTTCCTAGTCGTCTCTTCTCGCCAACTTCTTTGTTCTTTTAGTTTCTATTGTGCTAGATGGTATATTGATTTTAGTTTAAAGTTAATTAACCTAGGGATAAGTTTTACAATCTAGCAAGGATTGAAAAATGAGAACATGTGTTACAAAGAAGAAACAAAGAACGAGGCTATTCTATCAATGGAAACAATGGTGACATGTCATTTGTAATCTTGGATGCCACTTGCAACTCTGAGGAGTGGGAGGTGTTGTTGCTGAATATTCCAACATTTTTCTCCTATAACATTCAGTGTGGTTATGTATTTTAGTATTGGCTCCGGATGCACCATCTTCCAAAAGCTTGGCAAATGAGTATTGAGTGTAGAGGCTAGGGTGGACAGGGACAATGCAACAGAGCACACATGTGTAGCCAAACCTCTTTGGAGAAAGAGAAATAAAGGTTCATATACGAACCAGACTTTAGGACTTGGTTACAATCATAATGGATGGATAGCTAATGCACTCACCAACATACATAAGTGTAAGCACGATTGGACCTTATAAAGGATGCACTACTCTCTATAGTCTCCTTGTAGCCTCTAATTATATTATCAGGTTAATACAAGTTCCCAAATAAGCACAAACAAGGTCGAGGCTCCCGGGAGAGATAGTGGAGTGACAATGAAGATGGGTTGGATCAATGTAATCCGCTATGAAATATGAATGGGAAGCATCAGGAAACACACCATCTCTAGAAAACCATGTGGGTGTAGAAGAATACAAGATTCTCGTATTCACAGGGAGGGGAGTTAGGGACAATAGTAATGTACTTGCAGAGGAGATAAGATCTCATTACATATCTGGTGAAATTACACCACCGTAGACCACGCAATAACTAAAAAAGGTGTACGAAGAGGAATTTCACTATGTAAAAACTAGATCAATTTTGCCTCTTTTCCTCCTCAACTGTTTCAACTATAACCCACACTCACCTCACGAGGACCTAGGGTAGGACCTAGATTTTATAGTGCACAAGCAAAAGGGCCAAGTGGGGGACTAGGGAGTTGGGGATTATACATCGCCGAAGGCCTCCGCTCACTGGTCACTAGGGGGTCATGGTGCCGGGCTCACCAAGCCACTGGAGGTGAGACAAATGGACAGAGAGAGGGAAGATGTGAGAGGGCCAGAAGAAAACAAGCAAAGACTGACAAAGTAGCTCATGTAGTCTCCGCATGTAGGAAGCGCCTCCCTACACTACATGATGCCCTTTGAGATCCAGTATGGATTGCAGAAGGTTTCCCGTACCTTTTCCCTAATGAGTGACCCTAGGTTATCAAACCCATGAGACGATGTGCACTATGTCAATGGATCTGATAAGTTATTGCTAACAAACTAATTCTACTTTATCAATGTACCATTAAAAACCTTTTGGAGTAACACTAGTATTCAAATGGCATGGGTATGAGGTCTTACTCTCACAACTTTATATTTGTGCTTGGGATCTTAATTATATTAAACCATGCTCTCGAAGAAAACCTTTATGATTGATGTGCTTGCGACATGAAGATGTGGGGGTGTGTCCAAAGTACGTCTTGACCAGTGCACGACATGCATCAAGAGTTAGTTGTCCAACCGATGGCCCTTATCATTGCACATGGTTACCTCAATTATTAGGAAGAAACATTCAGATAAAAGCAGTGGGAGTTTAGTGACTACACCTCATTTATCTCCAAGGAATACCTTTCCACTACCATACTAACCACTTTCCGCACTTCTATTCAGGATATTGTTCCATGTCCTCCTCTCTCTTTACCTTCTCCTTGATCGATCTACAGGATTCTGCGCACCTGTGGGGCCTTAGAACGAGAACAATACAAGAGACAGTAGCATTGCAATCGGACACAAACAAATAACGTCAAACATATGTAGTCATTCCAATGATCCTTGGCATAAATACATCGGGTTGCAAGGTCGTGCCTAAACCCATTGCCTAACTGAATTCGTCACACATGGTGACTGATACGTCTATTTTGCATCATGCTTTCATATTGATATTTATTGCACTATAGGCTGTTATTACACATTATATCACAATACGTATGCCTTTTCTCTCTTATTTTATAAGGTTTACATGAAGAGGGAGAATGCCGGCAGCTGGAATTCTGGACTGGAAAAGGAGCAAATATTAGAGACCTATTCTACACAACTCGAAAAGTCCTGAAACTTTACGGAGATCGGTTTTGGAATATATAAAAAATATTGGGCGAAGAAAGCACTAGAGAGGGGCCCACCAGCCAGCCACAAGGGTGGAAGGCGCGCCCTACCCCCTGGGCGCGCTCCCCTATCTTGTGGGCCCCCTGGCAGGCCCCCGATGCCCATCTTATGCTATATGGTGTCTTTTGCCCTGAAAAAATCATAGAGAAGCTTTCGGGATGAAGCGCCGCCGTCTCGAGGCGGAACCTGGGCAGGACCAATCTAGGGCTCCGGCGGAGCTGTTCTGCCAGGGAAACATCCCTCCGGGAGGGGGAAATCACTACCATCGTCATCACCATCGATCCTCTCATCAAGAGGGGGTCAATCTCCATCAACATCTTCACCAGCACCATCTCCTCTCAAACCCTAGTTCATCTCTTGTATCCGATCATTGTCTCAAAACCTCATATTGGTACCTGTGGGTTGCTAGTAGTGTTGATTACTCCGTGTAGTTGATGCTAGTTGGTTTATTCGGTGGAAGATCATATGTTTAGATCCTTAATGATAATTAATACTTCTCTGATTATGAGCATGAATATGCTTTGTGAGTAATTACGTTTGTTCTTGAGGACAAGGGATAAGTCTTGTTATAAGTAATCATGTGAATTTGGTATTCGTTTGATTTTTTGATGAGATGTATGTTGTCTCTCCTCTAGTAGTGTTATGTGAACATCGACTACATGACACTTCACCATGATTTGGGCATAGGGGAAGGCATTAGGAAGTAATAAGTAGATGATGGGTTGCTAGAGTGGCAGAAGCTTAAATCCTAGTTTATGTGTTGCTTTGTAAGGGGTTGCTTTGGATCCATATGTTTCATGCTATGGTTAGGTATACCTTAATTCTTCTTTCGTAGTTGCGGATGCTTGCGAGAGGGGTTAATCATAAGTGGGAGGCTTGTCCAAGGAAGGACAGCACCCAAGCACCAGTCCACCCACATATCAAATTATCAAAGTAACGAACGCGAATCATATGGGCGTGATGAAAACTAGCTTGACAGTAATCCCCATGTGTCCTCAGGAGTGGTTTGCTTTATATAAGAGTTAGTCCAGGCTTGTCCTTTGCTACAAAAAGGATTGGGCCACATTGCTGCACCTTGTTTACTTTTGTTACTTGTTACACGTTACGAATTATCTTATCACAAAACTATCTATTATTGATAATTTCAGTGCTTGCAGAGAATACCTTGCTGAAAACCGCTTGTCATTTCCTTCTGCTTCTTGTTGGAATCGACACTCTTACTTATCGAAAGGACTACAATAGATCCCCTATACTTGTGGGTCATCGGCGACATAAAGATGAATGATTGATAGATAATATGTCTTACAATAGTTGCTGGATGCGATATACCGGTCACAAGTATGACTAACTTGGAGATGGATGGTTGGGAGGTAGCTATGAAGAAGAAATGGGAAATGGTGGCGGCTAGGGGGCAGAATGGAGGATCACCTCGATCTTGTGCTCATCAAGCTGGGCACGGAGCAGCTCCGCTTGCAGCTCGACGACCATCATGGTCGGTCGCTCATGGGTAAAACCTTGACGGAGGGGAAAGTAAAACCTAGCTAGCAGGGGATTGGGAGAGGGAGAGGAGAGGGACAAGAGAACTGTGGCGGGGGGAGGAAGGGAAGATACCCGGTTGACTTGTGTGGTGGTCGGGTGAGTGTAGACTGGGCCTAAACTTTATTTTTTTAGGGTTAGGGGCGTAGACACTGTTGGTTTGAACTGATTTGGAAATGTTCAGTCCAGTTCCCTAGGCACATCTTGGCGATCTAGAAATTGCTTTGCACGAAAAAAGCATTTTTCGTGAGAGACACATATTTGATTCTCCTGGATGCATAGATTTGTTATCGCTAGAGGCATAGTTGTTCCTCTCGAAAAGGAGAAAAACGTATTTTCCTTTTCGTTTCTTCTGCAGGAGTCACATATTTGCTTCTCGTGGAGGCACAGAATTTGCTTCCGCGAGAAGCATAGCTGTGCCTCTTAGAAAAGAAAAAAAATGTCTTGTGTGTGTGTGTGTGTGTGTGTGTGTGTGTGTGTGTGTGTGTGTGTGCATCCGCGAGAAGCGCAGATTTTCTTCTCCTGGAAACATAGGTTTGCTTCTCGCGAGTGACTCAAAAAAGAAAAGGTCATGTTTTATTTTCTCTTTTCTTCCGCGAGGGCACATGTGTGCTTCTGCAAGAGGGGGGCGTTCTTCCAGCTTGGGAAGGGAAAAGAGGGGGGCGTTCTTCCGGCTTGGGGTTTTTTGTCCTATTTTCTCCGGGGGGTTTTTCGTGAAAAAAAGTTCGTCAAAACCTATTAAAATGGGATGTAGTTTCGAAGATCTCAACATGAGAAATCCAACGATGAAAATGGTTCAGGATGTGGATGGACGGTTTAAGAGATACAACGTTTTAAATAAACGAATCTAAAAAAGGGGAAACACCCGGTTTGTAACAAATGGATATATTCAAATTCACAATTCACATTCAGGATGTGGATGCTCTTATTAATACAGATATATTCAAATTCACAATTTCAAAATTTAAATTTTTTGTTTGTAAATATATGTATTTGAGAAATTTTCAAAAATGAAAATAAAAGAAGAAACGGACAAAGGAAAAAACAGGAGAGTACACGAACTTACTTGGAACCTACCTGGGCGCAATGGCCTAATGGGAGCGGTCACTCCAAGTCGCGTTAAGCAAGGTACAGGCGGGAGCTCCTATACAGCGCCACAGGCGCCCGTTAACGATCCGGCGCCAGTAGCGCTGCTAGCATGGGCCGGCCCTCTAGCATGCTGCCCCATCTTTTTTTTCTATTTTTTTGTGATGAAAATAATAATATGAAATCAAAAAGGTTTAAAAATTTAAAGAAAAAAGGTATATCCATTTAAAGAAAATTCATATCTTTAAAAAAGGCTCAACAATTTTGAAAAAAGGTCATCAATTTGAAAAAAAAGTTCATTCAATTTTAGAAAAGTTCATACAATTTACAAAAATTTCATTAATTTTTTTAAAAAGTTCATTAAACTTGAACAAGTTCATAGAATTCAAAAAAAGTTCATGTATTTTTATAAAAAGTTCACTGAACTTAAATAAAAGTTCATAAATAAATAAAAGTTCATCCATTTTCACAAAGATGTTCATCAAACTTCAAAACAGTTCATTGATATTCAAAAAGTTTAACAATCTGAAAAAAAAATCTTAATTTTTTAAAAAAATTCATAGATATTTCAAAAACTTCACAGAATTTTCAAAAAAGAAAATGTCAACCGGCGCCTAGAAGGGCCGGGCCATTTACGGACGCCATTGGCGCCAGTTAACGAAAATGCACGTTAACTGGCGCCTGTGGCGCCAAATAGGAAATGCCGGTATAGGTCGCGAGCAGCTATGAGCCGCTTAATGCAAGGCCGACGGCTGCCTTGCCTACAGGACGTCGGTGGTTGGCTGGCCCAGTGAGACGTGGCTCGTCATGTTTACATCACTCAAAATTCTTTTTTCCTCCTTTTACATTGTTTATTAATTAAATTTACCTAAGGATTTAGAAACACGTATTTGAAAAAAAGGTTAACATTGTATGAAAATTAGTTAGAGCAGTTAAAAATGTTGATAACTCTAAAAAAATTGTGACAATGAAAAAATATTCCTGCATTTTAAAAATATGTATCTGAATTTTTTAAAATCATTTATGCAATGTAAAAAAATTGCATAATTTTAAAAATGTTTCATACCATTAGCAAATGTTTCAAATAAGTATTCCCATGTTTAAAAAATTGTTCATGACATTTAAAAGAATGCTATATACAATGAAAAAAAGGTTTGCTTAGGTTAAAAATATGTTTATTTCTATTATATTTTTTAAAATGTAGTTTAGGAAAATGTTATCGGCACTAAACAATATATATTGTGTAATTGGAGAATGATATCGTGTTTCCGAAAAAGTGTTCAAAACATGTGTCTTAAAATAAAATGTATATTAGCGAAGCAACCTGTGGTTGGATGGTTAGGAGGACAATAGTATATGCTCGCATTTTCTGGATTTATTCCAGGCATTGCGGCGATGAGCATTCAGTAAGAGGAGACGTTAACATCAACTACGAAGGCGTCTATAGCGCTTCGTCAATCTTTCAATTTCTCAGAGGTGCTCGTAGGGATAGGATGTCTGTGTGTGTTATAGAGGTGGGCATATGTGCGTATGCATGAGCGTCTGCGTCTGTACTGTGATGAAAAAAATGTACATCATGTATTTAAAAAATGCTTAATGTGTATCAGGAAAATATTTTCACGTGTACTCTGAAAATGTGTGTACTAAGAAAAAGAGTAAACATGTGTTTAAAAAACCCAATAAAAAAGACAAGGAAACAAATAGGAAAGCAAAAAACTGAAGAAAACCAAGAAAGAAACAAAGAAAAATTGTATTTTTTTTAAAGGAGGATAGCCCCTGGTCTCTGTATCCGAAAGATGCATACGGTCATAAGAAAAAATTGTATAACGAAGAAAGAACGAAACCCCAAACATTTGAACATGAGACTATAATGTACAAGCTCCGAACGCATCATCTCCCACTAGCTTGGCAACCCAATGTTGAGGTTGAGGTCAAGCTGCAGGCAATGGAGCAGGTGCACACATGTGGCCAAACCTTCATCGAGAAAAGGAAATTAAGACTTATGTACTAAACATATTCCAGGACTTGATAACAAATGTATCATATGATTGCTGATTAATAAGCTCACCAACCTTCCCTCGTGAAAGCATGACACTCCTTTGCAAAAACTCCTTTCCTAATATAAGTAGTCTTGGTCATCTGTCCCCTTACCTAATATGTTGGCAGGATTGGGATAATGAACAGCCAAACAAACATGAACAGGGTCATGGATCTAGAGAGAGAGAGAGAGAGAGAGATGAAAATTACAATGGGTTAAAGCAGCGCGATCTGTTGTGAATGGGAGGCATGTGTAAGCACATCATCCGCCACAAATGGAGTGGCCGTACAGATAGCTCAACTCCATCGGTTTCCTATAAGACGGAAGGTAGCCTAAATTTGAGTTGATTGCAGAGGGACCAGTGGAATAGAGCAGTGCATATCAGATGAAAACTAGCACCATGATGAAGGTGCACAGAGAATTAAAGAAAAACAGAGGAAGCTTATCGTGTACAAAATGGATCCATGTTTGCCTCTCTACCTCCTCAGCCCTGACCTCAAGTGCATACCGTGTTAATCTCACACATAACACCGAGTCCACGCAAATTCGTAGTCACAACCAAGGGCTTAGAACCTGAGGAAAACGTTCATGAATGGAGAGTTTCACCTTGCTTCGGGCCGCCGCATCTGTCGTTGTGTTCTACGTGAGCCTGAAGGGGGTGGCCATATGGCCATGCTCTTGAGCAACGACGGGTGGATAGAGAGAGAGTGCGGTAGGGGAGGCACTTGAGAGCGAGAAACTAAAAACTGAAAATTGAATTGCAGCTGCATACAGGCAGCTTTTTTTTTGCGATCTCAAAACTTGTATTACTCAATCAAAGTCTCATTACATTCTTCCTGAACTAACTCCAGTACCTCAGGAGGACCTGACCCTAACCAGGTCATAGTCCTTCTGTTTGTACGACCATAGGAAGCTAAGATGTCGCACGCTTTATTCTGCGATCGAACGACGAGAGTAATACAAGATTGATGAGAAGAAAGTAAACTTCTAATATCATTAACTAGCGACGAGTATATAGATCGATCAAAGTCTCCACATGTGATAATGGAAACTGCCACTGAGGAATCTATCTCCACTTCGATCGGCAAATCAGTACGTTGAATTGATGAAGACAAACCCTCCAAGCAGGTGGATAGCTCCGCCTCAAGTGCATCATTGCATGAATATAGGGCCCTGCATGCTGCAAAAATAATCCTCCCTTCCTCATCACGCAAAATCATGCCCGCCCCTGCATCATTACTTGACACAAATGAGACATCAGTGTTTAGTTTGCTCCAACCTTTCCTTGGTTTAGTTCAAGGCATTTTCGGTATATAAGCAGCCAGCTGCTTCATAGGTTCCATGAAAACGCTTGTCTTGCCCTTTACTGGATCCACATTAATGTCATGTTTGATTGCCTAGAGTGAATCCAAGTAGCTACGAAGATATCTCACTGAGACTTCCAAAGGCGGGGCTGGTTTGTGATGTACCACCTCATTACGAATGAACCAAGCTCTCCAGAAAACGAGCAGTAGCATGCATCTCTCGATATCACTTTTGGTTGCAAGAATTTGTAAAAGCCATTCCTTCCCGCAGTTCTCCAGCGATTGAATCCGAGGGAGATTCCAGATGTTTGCCATTTCCCTATATAAATCACTCCCAAACTGACATCTCAAAAACGGGTGGAAATTGTCTTCAGTATCTAGACCACATATCGGGCACCTGCTAGTAGTTTCCAAACCGATCTTGTGTTTGTTCTTCCATGTTGGCAAACCATCAGTTGCGAGCCGCCACGCAAAGGTTGAAACTATGGGCGGACCACCACATTTCCAAATGAAATTCTAGCAACTTCTTGCTCCTGAGGGTGACGGGCTGGAAGCAACAGCCACATCCCTATGGGCCTCCTCGAACGCCATATGGTAGGCACTTCTGACAGAAAAAACTCCCCTCTTGTCCGGCCCCCATGCTATGAAGTCCTCACCCCCTCCCCGGGGCACTTCAATCTTTAGAATCTCATCCACATCTGCCTGAACAAAGTATTGTTGCAGTATCTGAACTGTCCACGAACCATTATCATTTAGTAGATCAGACACATATCGTATACGGCAGATTCCCTGTCTAGAGATTGGTTTATAAGAGAAAGGGCGTGGAATCCAGTTATCCCTCCACACCCGAATGCTCTCACCATTACCCACTCTCCATATCAAGCCTTTCTTCAACAGCTCCAACCCGTGGCTAATAGCCGACCAGGAGGAAGACGCATTTGCAGTGAATACCGTATCTTCAAGCTTACCATGCGGATAATATTTGGCTTTAAGCAGACGAGCACACAAGCTCTCCGGTCTTGTTAACAACCTCCAGGCCTGCCGAGCGAGGAGCACTTGATTGAACAGCCGAAAATCTCTGAAACCAACGCCCCCCTATCTTTAGGTTGCATAAGATGGTCCCAACCCTTCCAATGTACTTTCCTCTTCCCCTTCTCCGATCCCCAATAAAAGTTCCTCACCATTGGGGTCAGATCGTCACAAACCGAGTAAGGCAGCTTAAAATCTCCCATAATGTATGTGGGCAAAGCTTGTGCGACAGACTTTATAAGAACCTCCCTTCGTGGCTGGGCCAAAACCCCGTCGCCCCATTGCACTAGCCTTTCTGTAAGGCTTGTTTGAAGGTTCTGAAACTTTCCATTTGACACACGACCCTCAGGTGTGGGGAGGCCCAAGTATTTCTCCTCAAAGCACAAACTAGTTACTTGTAGAGCATCTCTGACCTGCTCCTGAACCGAAGAAGGACAAGCTTCACCGAAAAAAATCAAACATTTGTCATAGTTCAGACTCTGGCCAGTGGCTGCACCATACAGATCCAAAGCATGTTTAACATGTTCTGCCTGCTCTCTTGAGGCCTCAAAGAATAGCATCGTATCATCAGCAAACAGCAGATGAGATATTCCAGGCGCTCTTCTGCAAATCTTAACAGGAGCAATAGAACCATCTTGCACCCTCTTCCTCAAAATAGCTGAAAGTCCATCTGCCACAAAAAGAAATAAGAACGGAGAGAGTGGGTCTCCTTGCCGCAGCCCCCGTGACGGTGCAAATGAATCCAGGAGGGTTCCATTTAATTTTACTGAATACCTCACCGATGTGACACATACCATAATCCAATCAATCCATCGACGAGAGAACCCTAGCCTTTGCATCACCTGCTTCAAGAAGGCCCAATCAACCCTATCATAAGCTTTTGACAAGTCCAGCTTATAGGCACAAAAACTTTTTGTGGGGTCTTTCTCCTGTTTGATGTAGTGGAGACATTCGAAAGCAACCAAGGCATTATCAGTAATCATTCTTCCCGGGATGAACGCACTGGTTAACCAAGCATTTAGATATTACCTTATAGATCACGTTGCAAAGACTGATCGGCCAGTAGTCTGACATTTTAGCAGGGTTAGAGGTTTTCGGTATTAGCACAATAGAGTTGCATTAACTCCTTCCGGCATAACCCCTGTGCTGAAGAAATCCCTTACTGCCGTCAGCACACCCGCCTTCACCGTACTCCAATTGCGTTTAACGGTCCAATCTGAAACATTGCATTAGAAATCTCGCTGTCGGTAAAAGGGGCACAAATCCTATCATTATCCTCCGGCGACACAACACGTTCAAAGAGATCTACAACCTCAGTTGCAACAAGGGAAGAATCTGTTGAAAAAATATTGTGGAAATATTCATTTGCAATTCTACTCATATCAGCAAACTCGGTATGAACAACCCCAATAGAATCAGTAAGTTCCCGGATCTTATTTTTCCTTGCCCTCCAAACCGCTTTGCTATGGAAATATTTGGTATTACGATCTCCCTCCTTTAACCACGCGATCCTTGATCTCTGCATCCACATCATCTCCTCCCTATACAAAAGTTCATTCATTTTATCCATAACAACTCGTATCTCATCCCTATCCTCATTCATATGCATGAGCTCTTCCAGTTGAGTTCGTGACTTCGCAAGTTCTCTCGTCACACTACCAAACCTCTTACTCCATGTACCAAGAGCCGTCAATGTTTTGGACAGTGCATCCCTTAACTGTGACAGATTAAGGATCTCACCGACCGCACTCCATGCATCTTGCACTATTTGTGGTAATGTCGAGTCCCTCTCCCAAAAAACCTCATATCTTCGACTCCTTCCTTTCACAGGACCCGAGTCCGGTTCCCCCCACAAAAAGAGCACAAGGTGATCTGAGCACGGGGATGGTATGTGCTCGACCACAGCAAACGCAAACAGATTCCGCCATCCGTTCGTAGCAACAGCTCGATCCAATCGCACTTTTACATTGGCTGATCTCCCCCGCTTATTGTCATAAGTAAACGGCATGCCCATAAAACCCAGATCCACGAGCTCACACACCTCTAATGTATCACGAAAGGCCACCATCTGTGCTTCTGCTCTGGGTGTGACCGAAAGATGTTTGTAATCCCACATGGCTTCGTTAAAATCACCAATTACAAGCCAAGGTAAATCATTGACGGCCTTCAAATTTTGTAACTTGGACCACATAAGATGTCTGTGCTCCACCCGCGGCTCCCCATAGACAAAGGTAGCTCGGCACTCCACTGCACCCTGACGAGCTTGGATTACCGTGTCAATGTATCTGTCTTCCTTGCCCAAAATTGTAACCACACAATCTTCCCTCCAAAAGAGCGCTAATCCACCACTAAGACCATTGCTGTCAACACCACAAAACCCCTTGAGCCCTAGCTTGGCTCGGATCCTCTTCATCTTGTCCTCCTTCTGTCTAGTTTCACACAGGAACACAATCATGGGGGAACGCGACTTACATAACGTTGCTAATTCTCGAACTGTCCGGGTGTTCCCCCTCCTCGGCAGTTCCAACTTAGGCAATTCATTGGGCTCGGCGGTCCTCCTCCCCGGAGGCCGCCTGTGTAGTTATGTCCATGTCCACACCTTCCTACTCCTCCCCACCTCCATCTCCATGTCTCCTTATTTTCACAATGGGATTCTTCCCTGGTGTTGTATTCGGATCCGAAGGCTTCTCCTCACCCACACTTTCACCATTCTCCAAGCGAAGAACCGCATCCGCCACCTTCCTGACCAGGTGAAGTACTGCCTGGCCCCTCACATTTACCACACCATCATCCCCTACAAGCCTCTTCCTAACTGTTCTCTCCTCAGCTGCTTTCATCATCTTAAATTGCATTATGTCCATCCCCACCGCCAGCTTTAACCCTCCCTCCTTCTGAAAATCAGCAACACCCTCCTCCTCCTCTGCATGTGTCTTTCCTCCATAACCTCCATCTCCTCTTCCACTATTTCTTCCTCCACGGCCCCTGCCCAAGTATTCAGCACCACCTCTCCCCCTACTCCCTCCTCCTCCTCTGCCTCCCCTCATACCCGACCCCACCGGCTCGCTGACCCAATGCAGTCAATCCCCCTAGTCACACACCAAACTATCATGCACACCGTCCCCACATTCCTCCATGATATGTCCCATCCGCCCGCAAAAATAACAGAAGTCTAGCAGCTTTTCATACAACACCGAGTATCTCTTCCTCTCTTTCAAGGTAATATGGACAAACCTTACCAATGGCACTGAAACGTTCACAAACACACGAACCCTCAAAAAATTTGAAGGGTTAATCCTCCCTTCATTCACCGTTACAGTAAAAGGAGGTTCTCCTACTTTCTTTGCTACCTTCTCGGCCAACTCTTTCTTCCTCGTTAATCCGTATGGCAAGCCCTTGATTCTAACCCACAATGGGTACATGTTCAGTTCATATTCTTCCACATTCGAGAAGCCATCATACTCTACCAGCACCACCAGGTCCCTCCTGAACTGCCAGGCCCCCCTTCCATAACTCTCTTCCAATCCCCCAAGCAATGGCATTGAGCCAAGAACAAATTAGGTCCCTTGATGTTACAAGTTACCCCTTGTGCACAAGCCCACACATTCCTCATAGAATTCAGCAGGGAAGCGTGGCTGAACGGCTGCAAGGTATGAACCCTAAACAGAGCCATCCAACGCACGTCCTTGATTAGCTCAGCAAATTCACCTGACAAGTCCAGATCTTCCTCCTCTTCTCCTTGCAGCTTGAGATTCTCAAACACGTCCTCCAAATCATGATCTGGCTCGTACTCGCCCCAATTTTACCTCCTCCTCATCCTCCTGATCTTCCACAGCCCCCATCCTCCGATCTTCTTCTTTGCATCGTCATCCCCCGCCCTTCTATTGCTCCCCAGATTCATCCCGCCACCCGCAGATGGCGCCCTAACCCTAGGCTCCCCTACTTCTGGCAGCTCTCGCCCGTCGCGCCCCTGCTCACCGCCCCTGTTGTCCATGCAGTTGCCGCCTTCAACTCCTATCTTCCCCATCATGAGATCCGCGCCGGAGTCAGCTATTGATCGGTGTGGTTTACGTGGTATCTGGTGTACTTCGGCGACGTCGCCGAAGGAAGGGTTGGACCCTAGAGAAACCCTAGGGGAAAAAAACTTTTTGATGAGGAGAAAAACGCATAGAAACACTATTTTTTGGACCCTAGGGCATACAAGCAGCTTCACAGCTACTCCTCCATGTCCCCGCTCTATTTTCTGGACCTGCCATAGAAACACTATTTCGAACATTTAGTTCTCTCTCTCATCTCAGGGTGCATCTCCTCACAACGCACTGGTCAGGGGTAATGTCAAAAATGAACTTGATTGGCAAGTTGGCATGCCCATGCTAGCAACATTCCACAAAATGATAAAAAACGTCACTGTAAAAAAACAAAAAGGTAATATTACATACTATGTCGAACATAGAGTAACATGCAGTTCATTTGGAGACAAAATTTGGAACAAAGTTGCAGGGTACCCCAAGTAGCGCGGAACCGCGGCTAGACTAGACTCACCGCAACACTCTGGTGTCACACGCGCCAGCGATACCGACACCTCATTGGCCATCAACAATCACTAACTTATTTTTTTGCCTGGCTATATCATTTAAAAGATAGCTCTCCTCTGTTTTCATTAGATGCAGAACCATCAATTTGAGGCACCTTCACATTGAGATTTTCAATTGTACCTTTTAATATTATTATTTTCATATGGGGTTAATGAATGGATAGCTAATGCGATCACCAACCTTGTAGATGTAAGCATGACCCATCCTTATAAAGGATGCACTACCTCTGTAGCGTGATGCCTATCTTATAAGGACAGTACTAGCACCCAAACTAAGTTGAATGGAGTAGAGGCTCTTGGGATAGTAAGAAAACATCACTTACGACTATCAACATGGGTGTAGAATAAGCTCAACACCACATTTCCGAGACACTAGGAAATATTAGTGCAATACTGAGACGAGTGGAACAACCATTGGAGGAGTTATGTTGCTAAGGTTAATGATAACCCACAAGTATAGGGGATCGCAACAGTTTTCAAGGGTAGAGTATTCAACCCAAATTTATTGATTCGACACAAGGGGAGCCAAAGAATATTCTCAAGTATGAGCAGCTGAGTTGTCAATTCAACCACACCTGGAAACTTAATATCTGCAGAAAAGTGTTTAGTAGCAAAGTAATATGATACTGGTGGTAACGGTAACAAAGTAAAGACAACAAAAGTAATGTTTTTGGTATTTTTGTAGTGATTGTAGCAGTAGCAACAGAAAAGTAAATAAGCGAAAACCAGTATACGGAAAACTCGTAGGCACCGAATCAGTGATGGATAATTATGCCGGATGTGGTTCGTCATGTAACAGTTACAACATAGGGTGACACAGAACTAGCTCCAGTTCATCTATGTAATGTAGGCATGTATTTCGTAAATAGTCATACGTGCTTATGGAAAAGAACTTGCATGCCATCTTTTATCCTACCCTCCCGTGGCAGCGGGGTCCTATTGGAAACTAAGGTTTGTTAAGGCCTCCTTTTAATAGAGAACCGAAACAAAGCATTAGCACATAGTGAATACATGAACTCCTCAAACTATGGTCATCACCGGGAGTGGTCCCGATTATTGTCACTTCGGGGTTGCCGGATCATAACACATAGTAGGTGACTATAGACTTGCAAGATAGGATCAATAACACACATATATTCACGAAAACTTAATAGGTTCAGATCTGAAATCATGGCACTCGGGCCCTAGTGACAAGCATTAAGCATAGCAAAGTCATAGCAACATCAATCTCAGAACATAGTGGATACTAGGGATCAAACCCTAACAAAACTAACTCGATTACATGATAAATCTCATACAACCCATCACCGTCCAGCAAGCCTACGATGCAATTACTCACGCACGGCGGTGAGCATCATGAAATTGGTGATGGAGGATGGTTCATGATGACGACGGCGACGAATCCCCCTCTCCGGAGCCCTGAACGGACTCCAGATCAGCCCTCCCGAGAGAGATTAGGGCTTGGCGGCGGCTTCGTATCGTAAAACGCGATGATTTCTTCTCTCTAATTTTTTCTCCCTGAAAGCCAATATATGGAGTTGGAGTTGGCGTCGGAGGGCCACCAGGAGGCCCACGAGGTAGGGCGGCGCGCCCAGGGGGGAGGGGCGCGCCCCCACCCTTGTGGACAGGGTGTGGCCCCCTTGGTCTTCATCTTTGGCGAGGATTTTTTATTATTTATTCTAAGATATTTCGTGGAGTTTCAGGTCATTCCGAGAATTTTTGTTTTCTGCACATAAAACAACACCATGGCAATTCTGCTGAAAACAGCGTCAATCCGGGTTAGTTCCATAACTCTGTTTGCTCTTGTTGTTGTAAACATGAAAAGCCAGCATTCAAGTTTCAGCAATTATTATGAACTAACCACACTCACAATAACACGTAGGTCTCACAATTACTCATATCAATAACATAATCAGCTAGCGAGCCATAATAATAAAACTCGGATGACAACACTTTCTCAAAATAATCATAACATGATATAACAAAATGGTATCTCGCTAGCCCTTTCTGAGACCGCAAAACATAAATGCAGAGCACCTTTAAAGATCAAGGACTGACTAAACATTGTAATTCATGGTAAAAGAGATCCAGTCAAGTCATACCCAATATAAACCAATTATAATGAATGCAAACGACAGTGTGCTCTCCAGCAGGTGCTTTTTAATAAGAAGGGTGATGACTCAACATAAAAGTAAATAGATAGGCCCTTCGCAGAGGGAAGCAGGGATTTGCAGAGGTGCCAGAGCTCGATTTTGAAATAGGGATAAATTATATTTTGAGCGGCATACTTTCACTGTCAACGCAACAACTATTAGATGGCTGTATCTTCCATACTACATGCATTATAGGCAGTTCCCAAACAGAATGGTAAAGGTTTATACTCCCCCTCCTCCACAAGCATCAATCCATGGCTTGCTCAAAACAACGAGTGCCTCCAACATTCAACGGGTCCCAGGGGGAGTTTTGTTTAATTATTTTGATTTGCTTTGATCTTTTTGGATCATGGGACTGGGCATCCCGGTTACCGGCCCTTTCTCGTGAATGAGGAGCGTAGTCCACTCCTCTTGAGAATAACCCACCTAGCATGGAAGATATAGGCAGCCCTAGTTGAACATGAGCTGCTCGAGCATGCAAAACAGAATGTTTATTTGAAGGTTTAGAGTTTGGCACAAACAAATTTACATGGAACGGCAGGTAGATACCGCATATAGGAAGGTATAGTGGACTCATATAGAACAACTTTGGGGTTTAAGGAGTTTGGATGCACAAGCAGTATTCCCGCTTAGTACAGGTGAAGGCTAGCAAAAGACTGGGAAGCGACCAACTGAGAGAGCGACAACAGTCGTAAACATGCATTAAAATTAATTTACACCGAATATAAGCATGAGTAGGATATAATCCACCATGAACATAAATATCAAGAAGGCTATGTTGATTTGATTCAACTACATGCGTGAACATGTGCCAAGTCGAGTCACTCAATTCATTCAAAGGAGGATACCATCCCATCATACCATATCATAATCATTCTAATAGCATGTTGGCACGCAAGGTAAACCATTATAACTCAAAGCTAATCAAGCATGGCACAAGCAACTATAATCTCTAAATGTCATTGCAAATATGTTTACTTCATAAATGCTGAATCAGGAACGATGAATCATCATATTTACAAAAACAAGAGAGGTCGAGTTCATACCAGCTTTTCTCATCCCAATAAGTCCATCATATGTCATCATTATGGCCTTTCACTTGCAGGACCGAACGGTGTGTAAAATAATAAGAGTGCACGTGCATTGGACTAAGCTGGAATCTGCAAGCATTCAACTCAAGAGAGAAGACAAGTAATATGAGCTCTAAGTTAGATAAACAATAATGCATATGAGAGCCACTAAGCATTTTCAATATAGTCTTCTCGACCCCCAAAGAAAGGAAAAGAAATAAAAACTATTTACACGGGAAAGCTCCCAACAAGCAAAAGAAGAACGGGAAATGTTTTTGGGGTTTTCTTTTTAATTATACTACGAGCATGGAAAGTAGACTAACTAATTTTTTTTTGTTTTTCTAAGGTTTTTTAAACATAGAAGAAGAAAGCAGGAAAAAGGAAAATAAAATAGCATGGATATTACAGTGAAAGAGTATGAGCACCGACATCTAGCAATGAGTGTGTGTGAACATGAATGTAATGTCGGTGGGAAATACGTACTCCCCCAAGCTTAGGCTTGTGGCCTAAGTTGGTCTATTGCCAGGGATAGCCTGGATGATATCCGTAGGTGAAGCTGGGGTCATATTGTGACGAAGCGGCTATTGCCGCCTGAGCTGTAGCGTGGAGTCGAGCAGCCTCCACTCTCCTTTCGTACTCATCTGCCTCCTCTCTAGTAATAATATATCTTCTTTTTGCCTGTGAATCAAAGAATGTAGGAGCAGGAAGAGCAACACGGACCACATGCCGTTTGTTAAAGATTAGTAGATACTGGTAAGGTGGTCCAGTCCTCTCAATGAACTGGTGGGAGGACATAGAATCAAGATCTAAATAAGAAGAGGGTAACTCCATATCACCCTCACGAATGTCTACATCAAGAAAATTAGCTAAGCGGGTTGCATAAATTCCTCCAAAGAAATCTCAGCTATGTCTATTCTGATGCAACCTGCGAGCTACAATGGCTCCCATATGATAAGATTGGTCTCCTAACACAGCACTCCTGAGAATACTGAGATCAGGGACACACATGTGACATGCCTCATCCTTAGCATTAATACATCGACCTATGAAGAGAGCAAAATAATGTATAGCAGGAAAGTGAACGCTCCCTATAGTAGCTTGTGTTATATCTCTAGATTCCCCTACAGTTATTCTAGCAAGAAAGTCTCTATATTCAGATTTAGGGGGATCCCTGACATTACCCCAAGATGGAAGTTTGCAAGCAGAAGTAAAATCCTCTAAGTCCATGGTATAAGATTTGTCATAAAGGTCAAACATGACTGAAGGAGAATTACGCAAAGATGAAAACTCAAACCTCCTCACAAATGAACTTGTGAGATCATGATACTGGGGGCATTTGTCAGCTTCAAAGTCCTCAAGACCGGCGTTAATTACTCAAATATGTGCTAAATTCTTCTTTGATTCCCACTTGATTCATAAATTTTTCCGACGGCCATTCACAAGGCCTCACATGAGCGTCTCTTGGTGGTTCCTCGTCAGCATCACGTATTGCAAGCCTGGGACCTTGCTTCCTTGAAGGATCACCTTGGAACATCCTCCTAAGCATATTGTTTCCTCTGAAAAATTTCTGAAATTTTTAGTAGCTTCAAATAAAAGTGAACCAACTTTAATAAAATTGGTAGTAACAACTCCCACAAGTGCCTAGAGCCTATATAAAGCATTAGAACTACTTGGAACCATATAAATTTGATATGCAAGCTCAAGAACATGGTCACCTATGCAGCATCAATTTGCAATGAATAAAGCACTAGAAAAAAACTAATTGGACCAATGGAGGAGTCACATACCAAGGAACAATCTCCCCAAGCAGTTTTGTGAGAGGTGCTTTGAGCAAGGAGATCGAAAATCACAACAACGGGGGCTGGAACTCGTGCTTGAGTTGGTTTTTCGTGTTTGTGTGAGGCAGAGGAAGAAGATGGGTGCAAAAATAAGTGGAGGAGGGCCACCGTGGGCCCATGAGGCAGGGGAGCGCACCCAGGGGTAGGGCGCGCCCTCCACCCTCGTGGTCAGGTGGCAGCTCCCACCGCGGTAATTTTTGCACTAAAAATCCTTAAATATTTCTGAAAAAATCATATTAAATTGGCATGGCATTCTGAGGACTTTTATTTTCGGGATATTTTTATATTGCACGGATAAATCAGGAAACAGACAGAAAATACTATTTTACTTTATTTCTACTAAGTAATAGAAAATATAAAGAGGGTACAAAAGGTTGTGCTTCTAGTTTCATCCATCTCATGCTCATCAAAAAGAATCCACTAACAAGGTTGATCAAGTCTTGTTAACAAACTCATTCCGATTAACATGAAACTGGAGAAATTTCGAATAACAATATGTTACCTCAACGGGGATATGGACATCCCCAATAAAAAGTATATCATATTTCTTCTTGACAGTAGGGAGAGGAAATTCGAAACCTCCAAATATAATCGATGGAATTTTTCCAATAGTGTTAATACTATAAACTTGAGGTTGTTTCCTCGGAAAGTGTACCGTATGCTCATTACCATTAACATGAAAAGTGACATTGCCTTTGTTGCAATCAATAACAGCCCCTGCAGTATTAAGAAAAGGTCTACCAAGGATAATAGACATACTATCGTCCTCAGGAATATCAAGAATAACAAAGTCCGTTAAGATGGTGACATTTGCAACCACAACAGGCACATCCTCACAAATACCGACATGTATAGCAGTTGATTTATCGGCCATTTGCAAAGATATTTCAGTAGGTGTCAACTTATTCAAGTCAAGCCTACGATATAAAGAGAGAGGCATAACACTAACACCGGCTCCAAGATCACATAAAGCAGTTTTAACATAATTTCTTTTAATGGAGCATGGTATAGTAGGCACTCCGGGATCTCCAAGTTTCTTTGGTATTCCACCCTTAAAAGTATAATTAGCAAGCATGGTGGAAATATCAGCTTCAGGTATCTTCCTTTTATTAGTAATGATATCCTTCATATACTTAGCATAAGGATTTGTTTTGAGCACATCAGTTAATCGCATACGCAAAAAGATGGGTCTAATCATTTCAGGAAAGCGCTCAAAATCCTCATCATCCTTCTTCTTGGATGGTTTGGGAGGAAAAGGCATGGGTTTCTGAACCCATGGTTCCCTTTCTTTACCATGTTTCCTAGCAACGAAGTCTCTTTTATCATAACAGTGATTCTTTGATTGTGGTTATCAAGATCAACAACAGGTTCAACTTCTACTTCATTATCATTACTAGGTTGAGCATCAACATGAACATTATCAGTAACATTTTCACTAGGTTCATGTTGATTACCAGATTGTGTTTCAGCATCAGACATAGAGATATCATTTGGATTATCAGGTGGTTCAGCGATAGGTTCACTAGAAGTTTGCAAGGTCCTATCATTTTTCTTTTTCTTCCTTTTAGAATACCTAGGTACATCAATATTATTTCTCTGAGAATCTTGCTCGATTCTCTTAGGGTGGCCTTCAGGATACAAAGGTTCCTGAGTCATTCTACCAGTTCTAGTAGCCACTCTAACAGCATAATCATTTTTCTTACTATTCATTTCATCAAGCACTTATTTCTGAGCTTTAAGTACCTGTTCTACTTGAGTGGTAACCATAGAAGCATGTTTGCTAACAAGTTTAAGTTCACTTCTAATATCAGCCATATAATCACTCAAGCGTTTAATCATAAAGGTATTCTGTTTTATTTGTCTACCAAAATAAGCATTAAAGTCATCTTTCTTAAACATAAAGTTATCAAACTCATCCAAGCACTGACTAGCAATTTTAGTAGGAGGGACTTCAGCTTTATCATACCTATAGAGATAATTTACCTTTACTACCTGTGTCGGGATATCGGGAGGTTCTTCAGTAAATAAGTAATTGAGATCATACACTTCTTCAACAGGTGGTAAATTATGACCATGTATTTCTTCAATAGGAGGTAAATTCTTAACATCTTCAGCTTTAATACCTTTTTCTTTCATAGATTTCTTTGCCTCTTACATATCTTCGGGACTGAGAAATAGAACACCTCTCTTCTTCGGAGTTGGTTTAGGAATAGGCTCAGTAATTGGCTCAGGAGCTGGCTCAGGAGGTAGCTCGGGAGGTGCCCAATTATTTTCATTTGCCAACATATTATTCAATAGAATTTCAGCGTCATCTGGTGTTCTTTCCCTGAAAAGAGAACCAACACAACTATCCAGGTAATCTCTGGAAGCATCAGTTAGTCCATTATAAAAGATATCAAATATTTCAGGTTTCTTAAGAGGATGATCAGGCAAAGCATTAAGTAACTTGAGAAGCCTCCCCCAAGCTTGTGGGAGAATCTCTTCTTCAATTTGCACAAAATTGTATATTTCCCTCAAAGCAGCTTGTTTCTTATGAGCGGGGAAATATTTAGCAGAGAAGTAATAAATCATATCCTGGGGACTTTGCACACAACCAGGATCAAGAGAATTAAACCATTTCTTAGCGTCACCCTTTAATGAGAACGGAAATATTTTGAGTAAATAAAGGTAGCGCGATCTCTCATTATTAGTAAACAAGGCAGCTATATCATCTAACTTACGAAGATGTGCCACAATAGTTTCAGATTCATAGCCATAAAAAAGATCAGATTCAACCAAAGTAATTATATCTGGATCAACAGAAAAATCATAATAATCCTGATCGGGAACACAGATAGGTGAAGTAGCAAAAGCAGGGTTGGGTCTCATCCTATCTCTAAAGGATTCTTTACTCCACTTAATTAGCAACCTCTTTCGTTCAAAACTATCCTGACAAGCAAGAACAACTTCAATAGATTCAGCATTAAAAAGATAACCTTCAAGAATAGCAGGCATAGGTTCATCATCACTAACATCATCGTGTCCAGGTTCAATAATTTCTCTTTCTCTAGACCTAGCAATTTGCTCATCAAGTAATTCACCAAGTGGCACAGTAGTATCAAGCATAGAAGTAGTTTCATCATAAGTATCATGGATAGCAGAAGTGGCATCATCAATAACATGCGACATATCAGAATTAATAGCAGTAGTCGGATTAGGTGTCACAAACTTACTCATAACAGAAGGAGAATCTAGTGCAGAGCTAGATGGCAGTTCCTTACCTCCCCTCGTAGTTGAGGGATAAATTTTTGTCTTAGCGTCTTTCATGTTTTTCATAGTGTCCAACAGATATAAATCCCAAGTGACTCAAAGAATAGAGCTATGCTCCCCGGCAACGGCGCCAGAAAAAGGTCTTGATAACCCACAAGTATAGGGGATCGCAACAGTTTCCGAGGGTAGAGTACTCAACCCAAATTTATTGATTCGACACAAGGGGAGCCAAAGAATATTCTCAAGTATTAGCAGCTGAGTTGTCAATTCAACCACACCTGGAAACTTTATATCTGCAGCAAAGTGTTTAGTAGCAAAGTAATATGATAGTGGTGGTAACGGTAACAAAGTAAAGACAACAAAAGTAATGTTTTTGGTATTTTTGTAGTGATTGTAGCAGTAGCTATGGAAAAGTAAATAAGCGAAAACCAGTATATGGAAAACTCGTAGGCACCGGATCAGTGATGGATAATTATGCCGGATGTGGTTCGTCATGTAACAGTTACAACATAGGGTGACACAGAACTAGCTCCAGTTCATCAATGTAATGTAGGCATGTATTCCGTAAATAGTCATACGTGCTTATGGAAAAGAACTTGCATGACATCTTTTGTCCTACCCTCCCGTGGCAGCGGGGTCCTATTGGAAACTAAGCGATATTAAGGCCTCCTTTTAATAGAGAACCGGAACAAAGCATTAGCACATTGTGAATACATGAACTCCTCAAACTATGGTCATCACCGGGAGTGGTCCCGATTATTGTCACTTCGGGGTTGCCGGATCCTAACACATAGTAGGTGACTATAGACTTGCAAGATAGGATCAAGAACACACATATATTCATGAAAACTTAATAGGTTCAGATCTGAAATCATGGCACTCGGGCCCTAGTGACAAGCATTAAGCATAGCAAAGTCATAGCAACATCAATCTCAGAACATAGTGGATACTAGGGATCAAACCCTAACAAACCTAACTTGATTACATGATAAATCTCATCCAACACATCACCGTCCAGCAAGCCTACGATGCAATTACTCACGCACGGTGGTGAGCATCATGAAATTGGTGATGGAGGATGGTTGATGATGACGACGGCGACGAATCCCCCTCTCCGGAGCCCCGAACGGACTCCAAATCAGCCCTCCCGAGACAGATAAGGGCTTGGCGGCGGCTCCATATCATAAAACGCGATGATTTCTTCTCTCTGATTTTTTTCTCCCCGAAAGCCAATATATGGAGTTGGAGTTGGAGTCGGAGGGCCACCAGGGGGCTCACGAGGTAGGGCGGCGCGCCCAGGGGGGAGGGGCGCGCCCCCACCCTTATGGACAGGGTGTGGGCCCCCTGGTCTTCATCTTTGGCGAGGATTTTTTATTATTTATTCTAAGATATTCCGTGGAGTTTCAGGTCATTCCGAGAACTTTTGTTTTCTGCACATAAAACAACACCATGGCAATTCTGCTGAAAACAGCGTCAGTCCGGGTTAGTTCCATTCAAATCATACAAGTTAAAGTCCACAACAAGGGCAAAAGTGTTTGGAAAAGTAGATACGACGAAGACGTATCAGTTAGTCGGGTAGGGAAAGGGAGGGTCAAACTAGGCAGAGAGATATAGAGTGCGGGTGTCGTCTCCGCACAATCTTGTCACCATTGATGCAGATTACAAGGCTCCTTGACTTTTCAAAGACTACTTAGAGAAAATCCTCAATTTTCCTATCATTCTATGTAAATTTCAATTTCCACAATGAAAAATATAGTATATGATTATCTGCACAAGTTACGATTTTGAAGGGAGGAGGGCACTGAAAAGTTGTCTCGGCAAACAACAATACTTGAAGTTGGGAAGAAATCCAAAAGGTAAAACGACCTTTTCAAACATATGGAGAAGCAATGCAGCCTGCATTTCAAAACAAAAACCATAAAGTTATGAAACAGCAAATTTACATTTCCACTAGAAGACATCGTCAGACATTAAAAGGCCTATAAAACCTACTACATGCCAATAGTTTGAAACGAAACATGAATAAAACCTCCAATTCAAGATGAGAATCAGGTATGCATGCTTGATACAAGTCTACCCTTCTACCATTGCACCAAACACTGACGAAACTCTTGAAGATTGCTGGGTTCGATCCAGAGGTTTGCTGCCCAATATTAACAGAAAAGGTTGTGACATGCTCGTGATCTCAGTTGCATGGATTCTTTGGAAACAGAGGAACGCTCGAGTGGTTGGTAATATGCATCAATGAGGCTGGTCATACTGGGAGTAACTTGGGTAGTAACATAACGCACCTCAAGATCAAATGCTTAGGTGGTTACCTCACTCTCCCATTAATTGGATTGATTCCAGCGATAGTAGTTGGCCATGGACATGGGGAGTCAAATCTTAGAGTAAATTAGTGGAGTAATTTGTGTCTGCGCGCGCGCATGCATGCGTGTGTGCGTGCTCTAGCCTATTGATGGTAATGTGGGTGAGCTTATTATGAAAACCTTTTGCTTACTTCTATAAAAATATGTTACACCAATGGCGACGCTAAAAACACGATGACAGGACTGAAGACTCCAGACCCTCCAACAACAAATGCTAACTACAAGTTTGACCTAGCAAGCACCATCATGTTAAGATTTTTTGTTGTGCAAGATGGTATGTTGAATTCAGCTTGGAGTTAATTGACATGGATAAGATTTACAAAGGATTACAGAGGCTACAAAGAAGAAAGAATGGATTAGGCTATTCTAATTTGTATTTTCAGAGGTCCAGGCAACCTAACCACCGCGTCGTCTACGCCAGGCGACACGGGGGGATCTAGCCGCCGCCTTGCTCGTTCTCCTCCTCCTCTCTTTATCGCGCTGCCGCTGCTGGAGGGGTTGCCGGAAAAGCCGTCGCGGCTCCGGGGAAGGTGGCGGTGGGGCTCGTCTCGCTCATGTTCATGGCACAGCCATGGCACAAATCTGCCAGTGGCACTTGTTGCATAGCGGCAGGGCGCGAGAGGTGGTGAGCCTGGTCGGCAGCGTCCGCCATGGACGGCTGGGCTTGGATGGCGGGCAACTAATCTGGTCTCATGTGGCCAACGGTTGTAGCTGCGTTGGGGGCACGGGGTTCCGAGCCCTGATCTGGTGGTGCTTCGTTGGTCGTTGCGGCTGCGCTGTGGCTGTGCGGATTGGGCCTAATCGGGCGTTTAGTGGCAGTGCTCCGGAGTGGAATTTATAGACGGCGACTTGAGGCAAAGGGCATGGATGTGCAGCAGCAGCAGCAACAGTGGATTTTCTGGCTGAATTGGGAGGAAGAAACCGGCGGCCGTCATCCCATCCACAGGTACATGGGCGGCAACGTTGGCCTGCTGCGTCCGATATTGCGATACCGCTTGGGCGTGCAGGTGACAACGTGGTCTTGCGCTGCTGGATGATTGTTGAGACGGACCAGGGATCTTGGATCTTCAAATCCAGCGGCAACGATGAATTTGTTGTTAGATTGTATATGTATACTTAGACTTGTTTATACGTAGACTTTGTGTATATACCTTGTATTTGTACCCTTTGGTACTTATATATAATGAGATAGCCGCACCCTCTTAGGGTGTCGAGCAGTTGCCCAATATTCATGTCATACCATGGTATCAGACTAGGGTTTCTTCCGCTGCACCTCCTAGCGCCGCCTCCGCGATGGCCTCCTCCAACGCCGCCGCCGCGTCGGCCCCTTCAAACGGCATTGCGCCGGTTGCCCCGTCGTCACCCTTCCTCACCTCCCGCCCGCTCGCTATTGCCTGGAGGCAGCCTCAGCCGCCTGGTGGACCACCCGCGGGCTCTCTGGCCGGGTCGGGCGGGCCGGGCGATCTGCCTCCGCCGATCGCCTCCAACGGCACTGCTTCCTCGACCACTGCTTCGGCGCCGTCGTC
>NC_041385.1:790472906-790474340 GCF_002162155.2 Triticum dicoccoides | reverse complement strand
CCTGCACCAACCTACGGTGACGTGCCACCAACACCCCCTGCTTGGCCGGCGCCGCCGCACCCGCACGCGCTGCTTCACCTTATGCGACCCAGCCGTACCCGCACTCCTACGGGGCGGCTTACGGTGCTGTGTCCGCCGTGCCCTTGGGGGCCCCGATCGGTTCGGCCGATGCTTTGGCTGCCCCTGGCTGTGAGACATCCTTGGCACTCGCTCCTCACGCTGATGCGGATCCAAATGGGGTTTCACGCGCCACCGACATAGGCTCATGCGGGTTATGGTGCGGCGCCATCGCTGTTTTACTTCTCGCACCTCCTTCCGGTGAAGCTTACGCCGGACAACTACTTCTCGTGGCGGGCTCAGGTGCTACCACTACCGAAATCCACTTCTTTGCCGTCCGCCATGGCAGACGGCAAAGGCATGGATCACGGACGACAAACTTCTTTGCCGTCCGCCAGCAGAAGGCAAATCGTTCGTCTGAACATGTGCCAGCAAAGGTCTTCTTTGCCGTCCGCTTCCTGGAAACGGACGACAAAGGATTGTGTCGTCCGCCGTTGGTGGCCAGCAGACGGCAACGACTGTGGACGACATTGAGGTGGGGTGAGAGCCGTTAGGGGTTAACGGCGTGCTTTGCCGTCAGCCAGCAGACAACAAAGAGGCTAAGGTCTTTGCCGTCCGCTGGCTGACGGCAAAGTGCTCAAACATGTCAGTCCCAGGAATCACAGGTAGCTGTCACGTGGCATGTTTGCCGTCAGCTAGCTGACGGCAAAGAGCCTGTACAGCCCTGTTTTAAATTTAATTCATTCAATTTGACAACAATTCACAGATATACATATATACACAACAAGCATATCCAACACACAAGTTTCATCATATATACATACATAACCAACACATATATAGTTCCATCCTTACATATTACAAAAGTTTCACATCCAACACCGCTATCTATCCATCCATGTATAACAAGTTGCAACCATGCAAGTTCATTGATACAAAATAAAAGCACAAATGGAAAAGGAGCACTCCATCCATGCAAGCTTCCGTGAATTAAATCAAATCTGCAAAATGATAAACAAGATGTTAGAAGAAGAAGAAGAAAATGAAGAAGAAGAAGAAGAAGACTATAAGAAGTAAACATACTTAAGTAAAATGCAGCTAACCTAGAAGAAAATGAAGAAGAAGAAGAAGAAGAAGAAGAAGAAGAAGAAGAAGAAGACTAAAAGAAGACTAGAAGAAGACTAGAATAATAATAATAATAATAATAATAATAATAATAATAATAATAATAATAATAATAAGAAGAAGAAGAAGAAGAAGAAGAATAAGAAGAAGACTATAAGCTTATTATGTAAACTTAGTCATTTTGTGCTAACATAAGTAATTTTGGAGTTAACCTATAGGAAACTAAGTATATTAGAGCTAACTTATGTCATT
>NC_041385.1:790470045-790471921 GCF_002162155.2 Triticum dicoccoides | reverse complement strand
AGGGAGGGGGAGCGACGGGGCGGGATGGCGGCGATGACAGGCGGGAGGGGGGCTGCGACGGGCCGGCAGGACGTCGGGGAGGGGCGGCGACGGGCGGGAGGGGGGCAGCGACGGGGCGGCAGGATGGTGGGAAGGGGCGGCGGCATGCAGCGACGGGGCGGCAGGACGGCGGGGAGGGGGTGGCGACGAGCGGGGAGGGGGCGGCAGGATGATACGTCTCCAACGTATCTATAATTTTTGATTGCTCCATGCTACTTTATCTACTGTTTTGGACTATATTGGGCTTTATTATCCACTTTTATATTATTTTTGGGACTAACCTATTAACCGGAGGCCCAGCCCAGATTTGCTGTTTTATGCCTATTTCAGTGTTTCGAGGAAAAGGAATATCAGACGGAGTCAAAACGGAATGAAATCAATTGGAGAAGTTAATTTTGGAAGGAAACCAACCTGATGGGCTTGGAGTGCACGCCAGGGGAGTCCCGGGCTGTCCACGAGGGTGGAGGGCGCGCCCCCTAGGCGCGCCCCCTACCTCGTGAGCAACCCGGAGGTCCACCGACGTACCCCTGCACCCATATATACCTACGTACCCTAAAACTTCCAGAACAGAAGATAGATCGGGAGTTCCGCCGCCGCAAGCCTCTGTAGCCACCAAAAACCAATCGGGACCCTGTTCCGGCACAGGGGTAGTTCACCCTCGGGGCTATCCACAACAAGGAGGGAGTAGTTCACCCTCGGGGCTGAGGGTATGTACCAGTAGCTATGTGTTTGATCTCTCTCTCTCTCTCTCGTGTTCTCTCTCGTGTTCTTCTATGGCACGATCTTGATGTATCCCGAGCTTTGCTATTGTAGTTGGATCTTATGATGTTTCTCCCCCTCTACTCTCTTGTGATGAATTGAGTATCCCCTTTGAAGTTAACTTATCGGATTGAGTCTTTTATGAACACTTGATGTATGTCTTGCCGTGTTTATCTATGGTAACAATGGGATATCATGTGCCACTTGATTTATGTTTTGGTGATCAACTTGCGGGTTTCGTGACACTTGGGAACCTATGCATAGGGGTTGGCACACATTCTTGACTCTCTGGTAGTAGCTTTGGGGCACTCTTTGAAGTACTTTTATGTTGGTTGGATGAATCTAAGATTGTGTGATGCATATCGTATAATCATGCCCACGGATACTTGAGGTGACAATGGAGTATCTAGGTGACATTAGGGTTTTGGTTGATTTGTGTCTTAAGGTGTTATTCTAGTACGAACTCTTTTATAGATCGATCTGAAAGAATAGCTTTGTGGTGGTTTCGTACCCGACCATAATCTCTACGTTTGTTCTCCGCTATTAGTGGCTTTGGAGTTCCTCTTTGTTGCATGTTGAGGGCTTGTCACATGTTCTATCTATGTTATTATTGTTGAGAGAACTTACACTAGTGAAAGTATGAACCCTAGGCCTTGTTTCCTATCATTGCAATACCGTTTACGCTAACTATTACCGCTCGTTACCTTGCTGTTTTTATTATTTCAGATTACAAATACCTTTATCTACTATCTATTTTGCACTTGTATCACCATCTCTTCGCCGAACTAGTGCACCTATACAATTTACCATTGTATTGGGTGTGTTGGGGGCACAAGAGACTTTTTGTTATTTGGTTGCAGGGTTGTTTGAAAGAGACCATCTTCATCCTACGCCTCCTACGGATTGATAAACCTTAGGTCATCCACTTGAGGGAAATTTGCTACTGTCCTACAAACCTGTGCACTTGCAGGCCCAACTACGTCTACAAGAAGAAGGTTGTGTAGTAGACATCACAGGACGGCGGGGAGGGGCGGCGACGGGCGGGAGGGGGCGGCGACAGGGCGGCAGGATGGTGGGG
>NC_041385.1:790465852-790469711 GCF_002162155.2 Triticum dicoccoides | reverse complement strand
GGCCCCCGACCCTCTTTGCCCTCAGCCTAGCGGACGACAAAGAATTGGCAGACGGCAAAGAGATGACCTAGCCACAGCCTTGCGTCTGTGGGCCCACAAGGTTCTTTGTTGTCGGCCAGCTGACGACAAAGAACTCTTTGCCGTCCGCGAGCTGACGGCAAAGTATTGGCTAATGGCAAAATAACCTGTGCCATCAGCTATTTCTTTACCGTCTGCTTTGTGGAAACTGACGGCAAAGTAGCTCTTTGCCGTCAGCTAGCTGACGACAAAGAAGTGGCAGTCGACAAAGAAGTGGATTCCAGTAGTGTACCTCTTCTCCGGAGTCACTACTTGGAGGGATATGTTGATGGCTCCATCTAGTGTCCACCTCTGTATCATCCAGCTCATCATGTGTGGGTGGCTCAGGACCAGGCGATCCTCTCTGCCATCCAGTCGTCGCTCACCGCGAGCGTGTCTTCGCTAGTCATCTTTGTTGCGAGGTCCCGGGAGGCTTGGTCCGCGCTTCACAACAGTTTTGCCTCTCAATCTCAAGCGCGTGCTCACTCCATACGCACTGAGTTGGGGGAGACGAAGCTCGATGACCTGACCATCATAGAGTACTTCAACAAGATGTCTGGTCTCGCTGACACTTTGGCCTCGATCGGTCAGCTGCTTGGAGATGAGGACTTCACCACCCATGTGCTCAATGGCCTCGATGATGACTATGATAATCTCATTGAGAATGTTCATGGTCGCGAGGCGCCTCTTCCGCCATGGGAACTTTATGCGCGCCTTCTTGGTCGCGAACTTCGCATCAAAGTGCGTCGTGCCTCCCGGAGTTTCGCCTCCGCTAATGCTATGACCCGCAGCAAACCACAGAAGTCGTCGCTGCCTCCCAAGCCGGCAGCTTCACCTTAGCAGACTTCGCGGAGCATTGCGCCATCCATCACTGGCGGGTCTCGGCCAGTGGCTTGCCGCCCTTGCTGCGGCGCTCGGCAGGCCTGCCAACTGTGTGGCATTGAGCGTCACATAGCCTCCCGCTGTCATCGTCGCTACAAGCAAGACTTCCTTGGCCTAGGCTACAACGGCAAAGGGAATGAAAAGCAGGCGGCTGCTGTGGTGACGAGTCATGAGCATGGACGCACTCCATCCTACTCTATTGATCATAGATGGTACATGGACACTGGAGCTACGAACCACCTCACCAGCGAGATGGACAAGCTCTCCACTCAGGAGCCATATCGTGGTCATGATCAAGTGCGCACCGCCAATGGAGCAGGTATGCACATCTCCCATGTTGGTCAGGCCTCCCTTCTTGCACACAGTTTTCGAAAACTGCATCTTTCTAATGTGCTTCGAGTTCCCACTGCTACACGTAGTTTGTTGTCTGTTTCTCAACTTACTCGTGATAATAATGTCCTTGCTGAGTTTCACCCTTTTTGATTCTTTATCAAGGATCAGGACACGAGGGTCATTCTGCTTAGTGGTCGTATTTGCCATGGTTTATATGCACTTGACGCGCCGCCCACATCTCCTATGCAGTCTTCTCCTCAGACGTTCAACGGTGTTCGTGTGTCACCTACACATTGGCATGCGCGCCTTGGTCACCCTGCTGCTCCTATAGTTCGTCATGTGCTACATCGTCATGAACTACCGGTTGTGTCCAATAAAACTGCTAAAACAATGTGTGATGGCTGTCAGCAGGGCAAGAGTCACCAACTTCCGTTTTCAGAGTATAGTCGTGTTGTGAAACATCCTCTTGATCTTGTGTTTTCTGATGTATGGGGTCATGCCCAAACATCCTTTAGTGGCCATAATTATTATGTCAGTTTCATTTATGCTTATAGCCGGTTTACTTGGCTTTATCTTATTAAGCGAAAATCTGATGTGTTCGATGTCTTTATTCAGTTTCAAGCACATGTTGAGCGTCTCCTTAAGCAGAAAATTATTCATGTTCAATCCGACTGGGGGTGAATAACCCAACCTCAACACATTTTTTAACAAGCTTGGGATTTCGCACCGTGTGTCTTGTCCTCATACACATCAGCAGAATGGAACCGCTGAATGTAACCATCCATCTTGTAGAAACTGGCCTTACTTTGCTAGCTCATGCCTCCGTGCCGTTTCGGTTTTGGAGTGATGCTTTCTCCACCGCGTGTTTCTTGATAAACAGGCTACCCTCACGACTTCTGAATATGAAAACTCCTCTTGAACTCTTGCTCAATGAAATCCCAGATTACACTTTTCTAAAAGTGTTTGGGTGTGCATGTTGGCTCCATTTGCGTCCATACAACAAGCGTAAGTTAGAGTTTCGGTCTAAAAAGTGTGGCTTTATTTGGTATAGCTCCCTTCACAAAGGGTACAAATGCCTACATGTTCCCAACAATCGCGTCTACATCTCTCGTGATGTTGTTTTTGATGAGAATGTGGTCCCTTTTCATGCACTTCAGACCAACTTTGCAACTCCTATGCCACCTGTTCACTCCACCGTACCTTCGCCTGACCAATTTGTGGATGTTGCAAATGCTCCTGTGTTGCTCCCTAATCATGCTGCAGGTATTGGACGTGGTGCTCGACTCGAGCTACTTGATGAATAGGTGCCGGATGTTACTCCGGCTCGGGACGTGGCTCTGGAGCAGGACGTGGATCCGCTGCATGGGACATGCATGACGGGCGCGACCGACTCGCGGGTGCTGCCCTCGCCCGGCTTTGTGGTAGCCGCCCCACGGGCAACGCCCTCGCCCGGCTCTGTGGTAGCCGCCCCGCGGGTGACGCCCTCGCACGCCTCAGTGGAAGCCGTCCCGCGGGCGTCGCTCTCGCCCGGCCCGGTGGCTGGGCCATCGGCCATCTCGTCCGCGCCGGATGGGCCAGCCTCACCTGGCTCGACGCCACCGATCTCCCCGCGGGCTGGTTCGCAGTCCGCCTCGCTTCTGATGTCGTCGCCTGTGCTGAGCTTGGTATCGCCAGCACAGCCGGCTGCTGATGTTCTCCGTCCTCGCACACGCAGCCAGAACGGGGTTTCCAGCCAAAGCAGCGCACTGACGGGACTGTCGCATGGCTTGCTGCCTGCATGGCTCACATTACTGTGGATCCCACTGCTGAGCCTCATCATTTTCAGGCTGTACTGGCTATTCCTCATTAGCGTGTAGGGATGGAACAAGAGTTTCAGGCTTTGCTTCAGAATGACACTTGGCACCTTGTTGTTGGAGAACATAGTAATTTCAAAAAATTTCCTACGCACACGCAAGATCATGGTGATGGCATAGCAATGAGAGGGGAGAGAGTCTATCCACGTACCCTCATAGACCGTAAGCGGAAGCGTTATGACAGCGCGGTTCATGTAGTCGTACGTCTTCACGATCCGACCGATCCAAGCACCGAACGTATGGCACCTCCGACTTCAGCACATGTTCAGCTCGATGACGATCCCCGGGCTCCGATCCAGCAAAGCTTCGGGGATGAGTTCCGTCAGCACGACGGCGTGGTGACGATGATGATGTTTTACCGGCGCAGGGCTTCGCCTAAACTCCGCGACGATATGACCGAGGTGGAATATGGTGGAGGGGGGCACTGCACACGGCTAAGGAACGACCCGTAGATCAACTTGTGTGTCTTTGGGGTGCCCCCTGCCCCCGTATATAAAGGAGGGAGGGGGAGGCCGGCCGGCCCTTGTTGGGCACGCCAGGAGGAGGAGCCCTCCTCCTAGTAGGAGTAGGACTCCTCCTTTCCTACTACTACTAGGAGGGGAAGGAAGGGGGAGAGGAGGGGAAGGAAAGAGGGGAGCGCCGCCCCCCCTCCTAGTCCAATTCGGACCAGAGGGAGAGGGGACGCGCGGCCCCTCCTGGCCGCCCCTCTCTCTTCCCACTAAGGCCCATGTGGC
>NC_041385.1:790458730-790465592 GCF_002162155.2 Triticum dicoccoides | reverse complement strand
ACTCCGGTTTTCTCCGAAATCACTCGGAACACTTCCGGTGTCCGAATGTAGTCGTCCAATATATCAATCTTTATGTCTCGACCATTTCAAGACTCCTCGTCATGTCCGTGATCACATCCGGGACTCCGAACAAACTTCGGTACATCAAAACTTGTAAACTCATAATAAAACTGTCATCGTAATGTTAAGCGTGCGGACCCTACGGGTTCGAGAACTATGTAGACATGACCTAGAACTATTCTCAGTCAATAACCAATAGCGGAACCTGGATGCCCATATTGGTTCCTACATATTCTACGAAGATCTTTATCGGTCAAACCGCATAACAACATACGTTGTTCCCTTTGTCATCGGTATGTTACTTGCCTGAGATTTGATCGTCGGTATCCAATACCTAGTTCAATCTCGTTACCGGCAAGTCTCTTTACTCGTTCTGTAACACATCATCTTATAACTAACTCTTTAGTTACAATGCTTGTAAGGCTTAGGTGATGAGTATTACCGAGAGGGCCCAGAGATACCTCTTCGACAATCGGAGTGACAAAACCTAATCTCGAATTATGCCAACCCAACATGCACCTTCGGAAACACCTATAGAGCACCTTTATAATCACCCAGTTACGTTGTGATGTTTGGTAGCACACAAAGTGTTCTTCCGGTAAACGTGAGTTGCACAATCTCATAGTTGCAGGAACTTTGTATATGTCATGAAGAAAGCAATAGGAACATACTAAACGATCAAGTGCTAGGCTAACGGAATGGGTCATGTCAATCACATCATTCTCCTAATGATGTGATCCCGGTAATCAAATGGCAACTCTTTTGTCCATGGCTAGGAAACTTAACCATCTTTGATTCACGAGCTAGTCAAGTAGAGGCATACTAGTGACACTATGTTTGTCTATGTATTCACACATGTATCATGTTTTCGGTTAATACAATTCTAGCATGAAAACATTTATCATGATATGAGGAAATAAATAATAACTTTATTATTGCCTATAGGGCATATTTCCTTCAGTCTCCCACTTGCACTAGAGTCAATAATCTAGATTACATAGTAATGATTCTTACACACATGGAGTCTTGGTGCTGATCATGTTTTGCTCGTGAGAGAGGCTTAGTCAACGGGTCTGCAATATTCAGATCCGTATGTATCTTGCAAATCTCTATGTATCCCACTTGGACTTGGTCCCGAATGGAATTGAAGCGTCTCTTGATGTGCCTAGTCCTCTTGTGAAATCTGGATTCCTTTGCCAAGGCAATTGCACCAGTATTGTCACAGAAGATCTTCATTGGTCCCGATGCACTAGGTATGACACCTAGATCGGAAATGAACTCCTTGATCCAGACTCCTTCGTTTGCTGCTTCCGAAGCAGCTTTGTACTCCGCTTCACATGTAGATCCCGCTACGACGCTTTGTTTAGAACTGCACCAACTTACAGCTCCACAGTTTAATAAAAACACGTATCCGGTTTGCGATTTAGAATCGTCCGGATCAGTGTCAAAGCTTGCATCGACGTAACCGTTTACGACTAGCTCTTTGTCACCTCCATATACGAGAAACATATCCTTAGTCCTTTTCAGGTATTTCAGGATGTTCCTGACCGCTGTCTAGTGATCCACTCCTGGATTACTTTGGTACCTTCCTGCCAAGCTTATTGCTAAGCATATGTCAGGTCTGGTACACATCATTGCATACATGATAGAGCCTATGGCTGAAGCATAGGGAACATTTTTCATTTTCTCTCTATCTTCTGCTCTGGTCGGGCATTGAGTTTCACTCAACTTCACACCTTGTAGCACAGGCAAGAATCCTTTCTTTGCCTGATCCATTTTGAACTTTTTCAAAATTTCGTCAAGGTATGTGCTTTGTGAAAGTCCTATTAAGCGTCTTGATCTATCTCTATAGATCTTGATGACCAATGTGTAAGCAGCTTCACCGAGGTCTTTCATTGAAAAACTTTCATTCAAGTATCCTTTTATGCTATCCAGAAATTCTATATCATTTCCAATCAATAATATGTCATCTACATATAAAATTAGAAATGCTACAGAGCTCCCACTCACTTTCTTGTAAATACAGGCTTCTCCAAAAGTTTGTATAAAACCATATGCTTTGATCACACTATCAAAGTGTTTATTCCAACTCCGAGATGCTTGCACCAGTCCATAAATGGAACGCTGGAGCTTGCACACTTTGTCAGCACCTTTTGGATCAACAAAACCTTCCGGTTGCATCATATACAACTCTTCTTCTAGAAATCCATTCAAGAATGCAGTCTTGACATCCATTTGCCAAATTTCATAATCATGAAATGCAGCAATAGCTAACATGATTCGGACGGACTTAAGCATCACTACGGGTGAGAAAGTCTCATCGTAGTCAACCCCTTGAACTTGTCGAAAACCTTTTGCAACAAGTCGAGCTTTATAGACAGTTATATTACCATCAGCGTCAGTCTTCTTCTTAAAGTTCCATTTATTTTCAATGGCTTGCCGATCATCGGGCAAGTCAACCAAAGTCCATACTTTGTTTTCATACATGGATCCCATCTCAGATTTCATGGCTTCTAGCCATTTTGCGGAATCCGGGCTCATCATCGCTTCCTCATAGTTCGTAGGTTCATCATGGTCAAGTAACATGACTTCCAGAATAGGATTACCGTACCACCCTGGTGCGGATCTTACTCTGGTAGACCTACGAGGTTCAGTAGAAACTGGATCTGAAGTTTCATGATCATTATCATTAGCTTCCTCACTAATTGGTGTAGTTGTCACAGGAACCGGTTCTCGTGATGAACTACTTTCCAATAAGGGAGTAGATACAGTTATCTCATCAAGTTCTACTTTCCTCCCACTCACTTCTTTCGAGAGAAACTCCTTCTCTAGAAAGGATCCATCCTTAACAACGAATGTCTTGCCTTCGGATATGTGATAGAAGGTGTACCCAATAGTCTCTTTTGGGTATCCTATGAAGACACATTTCTCCGATTTAGGTTCGAGCTTATCTGGTTGAAGTTTCTTCACATAAGCATCGCAGCCCCAAACTTTAAGAAACGACAACTTTGGTTTCTTGCCAAACCACAGTTCATAAGGCGTCGTCTCAACGGATTTTGATGGTGCCCTATTTAACGTGAATGCGGCCGTCTCTAAAGCATAACCCCAAAATGATAGCGGTAAATCAGTAAGAGGCATCATAGATCGTACCATATCCAGTAAAGTACGATTACGACGTTCGGACACACCATTTCGTTGTGGTGTTCCAGGTGGCGTGAGCTGCGAAACTATTCCACATTGTCTCAAGTGTAGGCCAGACTCATAACTCAAATATTCTCCTCCACGATCAGATCGTAGAAACTTTATTTTCTTGTTACGATGATTTTCCACTTCACTCTGAAATTCTTTGAACTTTTCAAATGTTTCAGACTTGTGTTTCATCAAGTAGATATACCCATATCTGCTCAAATCATCAGTGAAGGTGAGAAAATAACGATACCCGCCGCGAGCCTCAACATTCATTGGGCCACAAACATCAGTATGTATGATTTCCAACAAATCAGTTGCTCGCTCCATAGTTCCGGAGAACGGCGTTTTAGTCATCTTGCCCATAAGGCACGGTTCGCAAGTACCAAGTGATTCATAATCAAGTGATTCCAAAAGTCCATCAGTATGAAGTTTCTTCATGCGCTTTACACCGATATGACCCAAACGGCAGTGCCACAAATAAGTTGCACTATCATTATTAACTCTGCATCTTTTGGTTTCAACACTATGAATATGTGTATCACTACTATCGAGATTTAATAAAAATAGACCACTCTTCAAGGGTGCATGACCATAAAAGATATTACTCATAAATAGAACAACCATTATTCTCTGATTTAAATGAATAACCGTCTCGCATCAAACAAGATCCAGATATAATGTTCATGCTCAACGCTGGCACCAAATAACAATTATTCAGGTCTAAAACTAATCCCGAAGGTAGATGTAGAGGTAGCATGCCGACCGCGATCACATCGACTTTGGAACCGTTTCCTACGCGCATCGTCACCTCATCCTTGGCCAGTGCTCGCTTATTCCGTAGTCCCTGTTTCGAGTTGCAAATATTAGCAACAGAACCAGTATCAAATACCCAGGTGCTACTACGAGCTCTAGTTAGGTACACATCAATAACATGTATATCACATATACCTTTGTTCACTTTGCCATCCTTCTTATCCGCCAAATACTTGGGGCAGTTCCGCTTCCAGTGACCAGTCTGCTTGCAGTAGAAGCACTCAGTTTCAGGCTTAGGTCCAGACTTGGGTTTCTTCTCTTGAGCAGCAACTTGCTTGCTGTTCTTCTTGAAGTTCCCCTTCTTCTTCCCTTTGCCCTTTTTCTTGAAACTAGTGGTCTTGTTGACCATCAATACTTGATGCTCCTTCTTGATTTCTACCTCCGCAGCTTTTAGCATTGCGAAGAGCTCGGGAATAGTCTTGTTCATCCCTTGCATATTATAGTTCATCACAAAGCTCTTGTAGCTTGGTGGAAGTGATTGGAGAATCCTGTCAATGACGCTATCATCCGGAAGATTAACTCCCAGTTGAATCAAGTTATTATTATACCCAGACATTTTGAGTATATGCTCACTAACAGAACTATTCTCCTCCATCTTGCAGCTGTAGAACTTATTGGAGACTTCATATCTCTCAATCCGGCCATTTGCTTGAAATATTAACTTCAACTCCGAAAATATCTCATATGCTCCATGACGTTCAAAACGTCGTTGAAGTCCCGGTTCTAAGCCGTAAAGCATGGCACACTGAACTATAGAGTAGTCATCAGCTTTGCTCTGCCAGACGTTCTTAACGTCGTCAATTGCATCAGCAGCAGGCCTGGCACCCAGCGGTGCTTCCAGGACGTAACTTTTCTGTGAAGCAATGAGGATAATCCTCAGGTTACGGACCCAGTCCGTGTAATTGCTACCATCATCTTTCAACTTTGCTTTCTCAAGGAATGCATTAAAATTCAACGGAACAACAGCACGAGCCATCTATCTACAAACAAACATAGACAAGCAAAATACTATCAGGTACTAAGTTCATGATAAATTTAGGTTCAATTAATCATATTACTTAAGAATTCCCACTTAGACAGACATCTCTCTAGTCATCTAAGTGATCACGTGATCCAAATCAACTAAACCATAACCGATCATCACGTGAGATGGAGTAGTTTTCAATGGTGAACATCACTATGTTGATCATATCTACTATATGATTCACGCTCGACCTTTCGGTCTCCGTGTTCCGAGGCCATATTTGTATATGCTAGGCTCGTCAAGTTTAATCTGAGTATTCCGCGTGTGCAAAACTGTCTTGCACCCGTTGTAGATGGACGTAGAGCTTATCACACCCGATCAACACGTGGTGTCTGGGCACGACGAACTTTGGCAACGGTGCATACTCAGGGAGAACACTTCTTGATAATTTTAGCGAGAGATCATCTTAAAATGCTACCGTCAATCAAAGCAAGATAAGATGCATAAAGGATAAACATCACATGCAATCAATATAAGTGATATGATATGGTCATCATCATCTTGTGCTTGTGATCTCCATCTCCGAAGCATCGTCATGATCACCATCGTCACCGGTGCGACACCTTGATCTTCATCGTAGCATCATTGTTGTCTCGCCAACTATTGCTTCTACGACTATCGCTACCGCTTAGTGATAAAGTAAAGCAATTACAGGGCGTTTGCATTTCATACAATAAAGCGACAACCATATGGCTCCTGCCAGTTGCGGATAACTTCGGTTACAAAACATGATCATCTCATACAATAAAATATAGCATCACGTCTTGACCATATCACATCACAACATGCCCTGCAAAAACAAGTTAGACGTCCTCTACTTTGTTGTTGCAAATTTTACGTGGCTGCTACGGGCTTAGTAAGAATCGTTCTTACCTACGCATCAAAAACCACAACGATAGTTTGTCAAGTTGGTGCTGTTTTAACCTTCGCAAGGACCGGGCGTAGCCACACTCGATTCAGCTAAAGTGAGAGAGACAGACACCCGCCGGTCACCTTTAAGCAACGAGTGCTCGTAGCGGTGAAACCAGTCTCGCGTAAGCGTACGCGTAGTGTCGGTCCGGGCCGCTTCATCTCACAATACCGCCGAACCAAAGTATGACATGATGGTAAGCAGTATGACTTGTATCGCCCACAACTCACTTGTGTTCTACTCGTGCATATGACATCTACGCATAAAACCAGGCTCGGATGCCACTGTTGGAGAACGTAGTAATTTCAAAAAATTTCCTACACACACGCAAGATCATGGTGATGGCATAGCAATGAGAGGGGAGAGTGTCCGTCCACGTACCCTCGTAGACCGTAAGCGGAAGCATTATGACAACGTGGTTGATGTAGTCGTACGTCTTCCCGATCCGACCGATCCAAGCACCGAACGTACGGCACCTCCGAGTTCAGCACACGTTCAGCTCGATGACGATCCCCGGGCTCCGATCCAGCAAAGCATCGGGGATGAGTTCCATCAGCACGATGACGTGGTGACGATGATGATGTTTTACCGGCGCAGGGCTTCGCCTAAACTCCGCGACGATATGACCGAGGTGGAATATGGTGGAGGGGGCACCGCACACGGCTAAGGAACGATCCGTAGATCAACTTGTGTGTCTTTGGGGTGCCCCCTGCCCCCGTATATAAAGGAGGGAGGGGGAGGCCGGCCGGCCCTTGTTGGGCGCGCCAGGAGGAGGAGTCCTCCTCCTAGTAGGAGTAGGACTCCTCCTTTCCTACTCCTACTAGGAGGGGAAGGAAGGGGTAGAGGAGGGGAAGGAAAGAGGGGGG
>NC_041385.1:790419411-790458462 GCF_002162155.2 Triticum dicoccoides | reverse complement strand
ACCCTCCGGCACTCCGGTTTTCTCCGAAATCACCCGGAACACTTCCGGTGTCCGAATGTAGTCGTCCAATATATCAATCTTTATGTATCGACCATTTCGAGACTCCTCGTCATGTCCGTTATCACATCCGGGACTCCGAACAAACTTCGGAACATCAAAACTTGTAAACTCATAATAAAACTGTCATCGTAACGTTAAGTGTGCGGACCCTATGGGTTCGAGAACTATGTAGACATGACCTAGAACTATTCTCGGTCAATAACCTATAGCGGAACCTGGATGCCCATATTGGTTCCTACATATTCTACGAAGATCTTTACCGGTCAAACTGCATAACAACATACGTTGTTCCCTTTGTCATCGGTATGTTACTTGCCCGAGATTTGATCGTCGGTATCCAATACCTAGTTCAATCTCGTTACCAGCAAGTCTCTTTACTCATTCTGTAACACATCATCTTATAACTAACTCATTAGTTACAATGCTTGCAAGGCTTAGGTGATGAGTATTACCGAGAGGGCCCAGAGATACCTCTCCGACAATCGGAGTGACAAAACCTAATCTCGAATTATGCCAACCCAACATGCACCTTCGGAAACACCTGTCGAGCACCTTTATAATCACCCAGTTATGTTGTGAGGTTTGGTAGCACACAAAGTGTTCTTCCGGTAAACGTGAGTTGCACAATCTCATAGTTGCAGGAACTTTGTATAAGTCATGAAGAAAGCAATAGCTACATACTAAACGATCAAGTGCTAGGCTAACGGAATGGGTCATGTCAATCACATCATTCTCCTAATGATGTGATCCCGTTAATCAAATGACAACTCTTTTGTCCATGGCTAGGAAACTTAACCATCTTTGATTCATGAGCTAGTCAAGTAGAGGCATACTAGTGACACTATGTTTGTCTATGTATTCACACATGTATCATGTTTCCGGTTAATACAATTCTAGCATGAAAACATTTATCATGATATGAGGAAATAAATAATAACTTTATTATTGCCTCTAGGGCATATTTCCTTCACTTGTTCCCCCACAGTCTGGTGTTAACATTATTGATTCCAAGTGGGTTTTTAAAGTCAAGAGACATGCTGATGGTTCTATTGAGAGCTACAAGGCATGACTCGTTGCCTAGGGTTTCAAACAGAGATATGGTCTTGATTATGAAAACACGTTCTGTCCGGTTATCAAGCCCACTACCATTCGCTTGCTGTTGTATTTGGCTGTTACTCGAGGATGGTTCCTTCATCAGCTTGATGTGCAGAATGCTTTCTTGCATGGAGTCGTGGAGGAGGAGGTTTATATGCATCAGCCGCCAGGGTTTGTGGATCTGGCACGTCCTCACCATCTCTGTCGTCTTGTTAAGGCGCTCTATGGGCTCAAGCAGGCTCCCCGTGTATGGCATGCACGCCTCGGCTCTGTTCTTTGGGCGCTTGGGTTTATTCCCTCCACTGCTGACACGTCCCTGTTTCTTCTTCAGCGTCCTAAGGTTACGATGTATTTGCTGGTTTATGTTGATGATATCATCCTCATCAGTTCCTCAGATGCTGCTGCAGATCGTCTTATGGCTGCCTTGAGTGGTGATTTTGTTGTCAAAGATCTAGGTGCTCTGCACTTCTTCCATGGTCTAGAGGTTTCACGGTCTTCTGCTGGGTTAACTCTTACTCAAGAGAAGTACTCTCTGGACTTGTTGCGTCGTGCTGGAATGCTGAAGTGTAAACCTGCCAGTACTCCGATGTCGGCCACTGATCGGTTATCTGCTCTTGATGGAGATCCTCTCTCATCTGATGATGCTACTGAGTACCGCATTCTTTTTGGTGGTCTCCAGTATCTTACTATCACCAGACCAGACGTCTCTTATGTAGTCAATCGTGTCTGCCAATTTCTCCATGCACCCAGTACATCTCATTGGTCAGCCGTGAAGCGTATCCTTTGTTATGTCTGCCTCACTTCTTCTCATGGTTTTCTTCCGCAACCTGCGCCATCTTGTGAGATCTCAGCTTTTTCAGATGCATACTGGGCTGGTAGTCCTGACGACCGGTGATCCACGGGGGGATATGCAGTGTTCCTTGGTTCTAACTTGATCGCCTGGAATGCTCGCAAGCAGGCTACAGTGTCTTGCAGCAGTACGGAAGCTGAGTACGAAGCAGTTGCTGATGCGATGGCGGAGATCATTTGGGTTCAGTATTTGTTGAGAGAGTTGAGAGTCTCTTCAGCTCATCCTCCAGTGCTTTGGTGTGATAACATTGGTGCTACATATCTGTCATCGAATCCGGTGTTTCATGCTCGAACGAAACATATTGAGGTTAACTATCACTTAGTTCGAGAGCATGTTGCACAGAAGCTACTTAGCATCAAGTTCATCTCCTCAAAGGATCAACTTGCTGACATCTTCATGAAGCCTCTTCCACAACCACAGTTTGTAGGCTGCAGGCGCAATCTTAACTTAGTTTGTACTTCAGGCCACAGTTAAGATTGAGGGAGGGTGTTAGACTGTATATGTATACATAGACTTGTTTATACATAGACTTATGTATATACCTTGTATTTGTACCCTTTGGTACTTACATATAATGAGATAGCCGCACCCCCTTAGGGTGTCGAGCAGTTACCCAATATTCACGTCATAACATTTGTTTTGTTGTGTGATTCTGCCACCATGGACGAGGACGACTGAGCATGACGATGGTGCGGGGCTGCAAATGTCCTAATTTGAGGGATTTGCAGGTGGCCATGACCGTCCTCTTTCCTCTGTTGCAAAGTGTGACGGCAACCTTTGCTGTTGGTGGCGACCGGTTTTGTCGCGACTTGACTGTTTGCTACTGCGAGAGCGTGGTTTTCACTTGGGTGACACGTCACATCAAGACCATGCTATGCATGTAGCTACTGGGATCGAGTAAAGTGCTGACGATATCATATGATGACTTCAACTTGGTTGTGCTTCTCAAGCACCAGGCTAGAGCTCCAGGGAGAAAACCCAAAGGTCTGGCTCTTATTGGTTATATCTGGCAATGACGATGTTTCTTATGTCTTTACCTTGTTGAAGGCATTGCTTGGATTTGCTTAGACTTGTTCTTTTGGGTGAAAACCCACGATCTAGCCTTAGATGGTTGGATCCGGCGACGATGGTGCCTGAGCTTCATTTCCTTCCTAAAGGCGTCGCTGTTGAAGAATCCTTCTCGTTGTACTCGTGATGTCAAGAGATGAGTGGTGCGGATGTGGTTGCTGTTGTGGATTTTTATCATTATTTTGATCGCTTTGGAGTTTCTCCTTTTTACTCCATCATGGCATACCTTCGGTCTTGTTTGACTTTGCTAGCTGCATGTCTGATTTTTGTGTGTGCGCATTGGTGTTGGCAGTGTGCATCCTAGCTATGCAGAGGCCGGTTGTGTGCTCATTGTGTTTGTATCCCCTTGATGCTCTATTTTGAGCTAATAAAATTCACCCTTTATCGATAAAATCAATGCAGTGGCATGTCATCTGCAACCTTGAAAGCCACCTGCCACTGAAACTAACGCTTCGTGTATGAACTAGATCTAGTACTTGGGCACATAATTACTGGATGGGTAGCTAATGTGCTCACCAACCTTCCTCTGCATAACCATATGATCGACACTTATAAAGGATGCACTGCCCTCTATATTCCCTTTGTATAGCCTCTAACTATTTTATTGGGATAGTGCTAGCAGCCAAACAAACACGAACAAGGTCGAGGCTCCTGAGAAAGAGAGTGCAGTGACAATAAACTATGGTTGGATCAATGCAATCATTTATGATATATGAATGGGAGGTGTCGGTGTCAAAATCGGCGGATCTCGGGTAGGGGGTCCCAAACTGTGCGTCTAGGCGGATGGTAACAGGAGACAAGGGACACGATGTTTTTACACAGGTTCGGGCCCTCTCGGTGGAGGTAAAACCCTACTCCTACTTGATTAATATTGATGATATGGGTATTACAAGAGTGGATCTACCACGAGATCAGAGAGGCTAAACCCTAGAAGCTAGCCTATGGTATGATTGTTGTTCGTCCTACGGACTAAAACTCTCCAGTTTATATAGACATCGGAGAGGGCTAGGGTTACACACAGTCGGTTACAATGGGAGGAGATCTTCATATCATATCGCCAAGCTTGCCTTCCACGCCAAGGAAAGTCCCATCCAGACACGGGACGGAGTCTTCAATCTTGTATCTTCATAGTCCGGGAGTCCGGCCAAAGGTCATAGTCCGGCCATCCGGACACCCCCTAATCCAGGACTCCCTCAGTAGCCCCTCAACCAGGCTTCAATGACGACGAGTCCCGCGCGCAAATTGTCTTCGGCATTGCAAGGCGGGTTCCTCCTCCGAATACTTCATAGAAGATGTTGAACACCAGGATAGTGTCCGGCTCTGCAAAATAAGTTCCACATGCCACCATAGAGAGAATAACATTTGCACCAATCTAATCTGCTGGCGTATTCCGTAGCGTGACCTTACGCCACGGCCAGGCTTTTATTCGTTTTACTGTTCCACCTCAGCATGTTTTAGCGAGGCGGTTTCCTTGGCACGTCTTGTCGAAGCAGAGATCATGTCCCCTTATTCCGGGATTCTCATCAATATGGGCGTGGCTAACCCAACCGCGCCATTAACCGTGGCGCTTGGGAGATAAGCGAGTTTTATTAGGCCGGTGGGGGCTCGTAGTTTTGGCCGCCCATATAAGGGGATAAGAATCCGCCCTTTCCATTCACGCCTTCTTCCTCCTTTGCTTATTCGTCCCTGCGCACTCGAGCTCCAACGCCCAAGCCCGCATTTCCCACCTCAACCTACTCCAATCATGTCCGGAGTGGGAGGTAGATGGATGGCCTCCTCCGTCACGGAGGGGCAAATCAAAAAGTTGAGGACGACCGGATACTTGTCTGATGACATCACGCGCCGGCTTCCAGATGCAGGGCAACTCATCCCCACTCCCAGGCCCCATGAGAGGGTTGTTTTTCTTCCCCATTTCCTCTGCGGACTGGGTTTTCCTCTTCACCCGTTTGTCCAGGGGCTCACGTTCTACTACGGCCTGGACTTCCAAGATCTGGCCCCGAATTTTATCCTCAACATCTCGGCGTTCATCGTCATGTGTGAGGCCTTCCTCTGCATCCAGCCCCACTTTGGCTTATGGCTGAAGACTTTTAATGTCAAGCCGAAAGTGGTGAGCGGCCGTCAAGCGGAGTGCAGAGGTGCCATGGTGGGCCAGATGGCCAACGTCCTATGGCTCAAAGGCTCCTTCGTGGAGACAATAAAAGGATGGCAATCGGGGTGGTTCTACATCACCGAGCCACACGACCTCAACTGGGAAGCGGCCCCCAAATTTCGATCTGACTTTCCCACTCGACTCACCTCCTAGAAAGAGACGGGCTTAACATGGGGAGATTCGGAAGAGCTGACCGGACTTCAAACCTGCGTCAAAAAGCTGGTCAACAAGAACCTCAAGCTCGTCAATGTACTCCAGGTCATGCTTATCCGCCGGATCCTCCCATGCCAACAACAGGCCTTCAAATTGTGGGAGTTCGATCCGGCACAGCACCAAGCCTTGAGCGGGCTCTTTGATACTATGTACGAAGACGCCTGGAAGGTGCTGTTTAAGGGCGCCGAGGCCCCCGCATCCGCTACCGAAGATCACGGATTCAGCTCGCGGCGTCGGGCCAACGAGGTTAGTTGTTCTACCCTTTACGAGACTCTTTTCTTCCGTAGTCTAACTCTATGCGGGATCTAAACTCCCCTATCTTTGACAGGACTGGCTGAAGAAGTCCGGACAGGTTAGCTGTCCGGCTCCCTTACCAGAAGATCCAGCGGACGCCCGATTAATGGGGCTGCTGGTTTCGGCACCTCACGTGGTGCCGGAGAAGAAGGCCAAGAAGAAGGCCACGGGGACTCGAAAGAGCTCCCGGCGCCTGGTGGTGTCGGATTCAGCGCCCGACAACCCCGACGCACCCTCTGCCTCGGAAGACGAGGAGGAGGAAGAAGTGTTGGGGAACGTAGTAATTACAAAAATTTTCCTACGCACATGCAAGATCATGGTGATGGCATAGCAACGAGAGGGGAGAGTGTAGTCCATGTACCCTCGTAGACCGTAAGCGGAAGCGTTATGACAACGCAGTTGATGTAGTTGTACGTCTTCATGATTCGACGGATCCAAGCACCGAACGTACGGCACCTCCGAGTTCAGCACACGTTCAGCTCGATGACAATCCCCGGGCTCCGATCCAGCAAAGCTTCGGGGATGAGTTCCGTCAGCACGACGGCGTGGTGACGATGATGATGCTCTACCGGCACAGGGCTTCGCCTAAACTCCGCGACGATATGACCGAGGTGGAATATGGTAGAGAGGGGCACCGCACACGGCTAAGGAATGATCCGTAGATCAACTTGTGTGTCACAAATAAGTTGCACTATCATTATTAACTTTACATCTTTTGGTTTCAATATTATGAATATGTGTATCACATGATCGAGATCCAACAAACCATTTTCATGGGTTGTATGACCATAGAAGGTTTTATTCATGTAAATAGAACAATAATTATTCTCTAACTTACATGAATAACCGTATTGCAATAAACATGATCAAATCATATTCATGCTAAACGCAAACGCCAAATAACATTTATTTAGGTTCAACACTAATCCCGAAAGTATAGGGAGTGTGCGATGATGATCATATCAATCTTGGAACTACTTCCAACATTCATCGTCACCTCACCCTCAACTAGTTTCTGTTTATTCTGCAACTCCCGTTTCGAGTTACTACTCTTAGTAACTGAACTAGTATCAAATACCAAGGGGTTGCTATAAAGACTAGTAAAGTACACATCAATAGCATGTATATCAAATATACCTATGTTCACTTTGCCATTCTTCTTATCGGCCAAATACTTGGGGTAGTTCCACTTCCAGTGACCAGTACCTTTGCAGTAGAATCACTTAGTCTTAGGCTTAGGTCCAGACTTGGGCTTCTTCACTTGAGCAGCAACTTGCTTGCTGTTCTTCTTAAAGTTCCCCTTCTTCCCTTTGCCCTTTTTCTTGAAACTAGTGATCTTGTCCACCATCAACACTTTGATGTTTTTCTTTGATTTCTACCTTCGCCAATTTTTGCATCGCGAAGAGCTTGGGAATTGTTTTCGTCATCCCTTGCATACTATAGTTCATCACGAAGTTCTAGTAACTTAGTGATGGTGACTAGAGAATTCTGTCAATCACTATCTTATCTGGAAGATTAACTCCCACTTGATTCAAGCGATTGAAGTACCCAGACAATCTGAGCACATGCTCACTAGTTGAGCGATTCTCCTCCATCTTTTAGCCATAGAACTTGTTGGAGACTTCATATCTCTCAACTCGGGTATTTGCTTGAAATATTAACTTCAACTCCTGGAACATCTCATATGGTCCATGACGTTCAAAACGTCTTTGAAGTCCCGATTCTAAGCCGTTAAGCATGGTGCACTAAACTATCAAGTAGTCATCATATTGAGCTAGCCAAACGTTCATAACGTCTGCATCTGCTCCTGCAATAGGTTTGTCACCTAGCGGTGCATCAAGGACATAATTCTTTTGCGCAGCAATGAGGATAAACCTCAGATCACGGATCCAATCCGCATCATTGCTACTAACATTTTTCAACACAATTTTCTCTAGGAACATATCAAAATAAACATATGAGAGCAACAACGCAAGCTATTGATCTACAACATAATTTGCAAACTACTACCAGGACTAAGTTCATGATAAATTTAAGTTCAATTAATCATATTACTTAAGAACTCCCACTTAGAAAGACATCCCTCTAATCCTCTAAGTGATCACGTGATCCAAATCAACTAAACCATAACCGATCATCACGTGAAATGGAGTAGCTTTCAATGGTGAACATCATTATGTTGATCATATCTACTATATGATTCACGCTTGACCTTTCGGTCTCCGTGTTCCGAGGCCATATCTGCATATGCTAGGCTCGTCAAGTTTAACCTAAGTATTCCGTGTGTGCAAAACTGGCTTGCACCCGTTGTAGATGGACGTAGAGCTTATCACACCCGATCATCACGTGGTGTCTGGGCACGACGAACTTTGGCAACGGTGCATACTCAGGGAGAACACTTCTTGATAATTAGTGAGAGATCATCTTAATGCTACCGTCAGCCAAAGCAAGATAAGATGCATAAAAGATAAACATCACATGCAATCAATATAAGTGATATGATATGGCCATCATCATCTTGTGCTTGTGATCTCCATCTTAGAAGCACCGTCATGATCACCCTCGTCACCGGCGCGACACCTTGATCTCCATCGTAGCATCGTTGTCGTCTCTCCAATCTTATGCTTCTACGACTATCGCTACCGCTTAGTGATAAAGTAAATCATTACAGGGCGATTGCATTGCATACAATAAAGCGACAACCATATGGCTCCTGCCAGTTGCCGATAACTCGGTTACAAAACATGATCATCTCATACAATAAAATTTAGCATCATGTCTTGACCATATCACATCACAACATGCCCTGCAAAAACAAGTTAGACGTCCTCTACTTTGTTGTTGCAAATTTTACGTGGCTGCTACGGGCTTAAGCAAGAACCAATCTCACCTACGCATCAAAACCACAATGATAGTTTGTCAAGTTGGTGCTGTTTTAACCTTCGCAAGGACCGGGCGTAGCCACACTCGGTTCAACTAAAGTTGGAGAAACAGACACCCGCTAGCCACCTGTGTGCAAAGCACGGCGGTAGAACCAGTCTCTCGTAAGCGTACGCGTAATGTCGGTCCGGGCCGCTTCATCCAACAATACCGCCGAACCAAAGTATGACATGCTGGTAAGCAGTATGACTTGTATCGCCCACAACTCACTTGTGTTCTACTCGTGCATATAACATCAACGCACAAAACCTGGCTCTGATGCCACTGTTGGGGAACGTAGTAATTACAAAAAATTTCCTACGCAAACGCAAGATCATGGTGATGGCATAGCAACGAGAGGGGAGAGTGTAGTCCATGTACCCTCGTAGACCGTAAGCGGAAGCGTTATGACAACGCGGTTGATGTAGTCGTATGTCTTCACGATTCGACCGATCCAAGCACCGAACGTACGGCACCTCCGAGTTCAGCACACGTTCAGCTCGATGACAATCCCCGGGCTCCGATCCAGCAAAGCTTCGGGGATGAGTTCCGTCAGCACGACGGCGTGGTGATGATGATGATGCTCTACCGGCACAGGGCTTCGCCTAAACTCCACGACGATATGACCGAGGTGGAATATGGTAGAGAGGGGCACCGCACACGGCTAAGGAATGATCCGTAGATCAACTTGTGTGTCTATGGGGTGCCCCCTGCCCCCGTATATAAAGGAGTGGAGGAGGGGAGGGCCGGCCCTCTCTATGGCGCGCCCTAGGGGAGTCCTACACCAGCCGGGAGTAGGATTCCCCCTTTCCTAGTCCAACTAGGAGTCCTTCCATGTAGTAGGAGTAGGAGACAAGGAAGGGGAAGAGAGAAGGGAAGGAAGGAGGGGGTGCGGCCCCTCCCCCTAGTCCAATTCGGACTAGGCCATGGGGGGCGCGCGGCCTGCCCTAGGCAGCCCTCTCTCTTTTCCGTATGGCCCAATAAGGCCCAATACTTCTCTCCGGCGAATTCCCGTAACTCTCCGGTACTCCGATAAATACCCGAATCACTCGGAACCTTTCCGAACTCCGAATATAGTCGTCCAATATATCGATCTTTACGTCTCGACCATTTTGAGACTCCTCGTCATGTCCCCGATCTCATCCGGGACTCCGAACTCCTTCGGTACATCAAAACTCATAAACTCATAATATAACTGTCATTGAAACCTTAAGCGTGCGGACCCTACGGGTTCGAGAACTATGTAGACAGGACCTAGAACTGTTTCCGGTCAATAACCAATAGTGGAACCTGGATGTTCATATTGGCTCCTACATATTCTACGAAGATCTTTATCGGTCAAACCGCATAACAACATATGTTGTTCCCTTTGTCATCGGTATGTTACTTGCCCGAGATTTGATCGTCGGTATCCAATACCTAGTTCAATCTCGTTACCGGCAAGTCTCTTTACTCGTTCCGTAATACATCATCCCACAACTAACTCATTAGTTGCAATGCTTGCAAGGCTTAAGTGATGTGTATTACCGAGAGGGCCCAGAGATACCTCTCCGACAATCGGAGTGACAAAACCTAATCTCGAAATACGCCAACCCAACATGTACCTTCGGAGACACCTGTAGAGCTCCTTTATAATCACCTAGTTACGCTGTGACGTTTGGTAGCACACAAAGTGTTCCTCTGGTAAACGGGAGTTGCATAATCTCATAGTCACATGAACATGTATAAGTCATGAAGAAAGCAGTAGCAACATACTAAACGATCGTGTGCTAAGCTAACGGAATGGGTCAAGTCAATCACATCATTCTCCTAATGATGTGATCCCGTTAATCAAATGACAACTCTTTTGTCCATGGCTAGGAAACTTAACCATCTTTGATTCACGAGCTAGTCAAGTAGAGGCATACTAGTGACACTATGTTTGTCTATGTATTCACACATGTATCATGTTTCCGGTTAATACAATTCTAGCATGAATAATAAACATTTATCATGAAATAAGGAAATAAATAATAACATTATTATTGCCTCTAGGGCATATTTCCTTCAAGAAGAAGAAGCCTCTCCCCCTCCAATGGGGGGAGGAAAGAAAAGGAAGGTCGCCCCAACTGGGGAGGCCTGAGGGTCCAAGAAGGGAAAGACCCTTCCGCCAGACTATGCCTCTGACGCCGAAGACGGCGAGGAGGAATGGCCATCCAGGGTCAAGCCCCTGGCAAAATCGTAAGTGTCCGGTTACCCGAATGACTTATGGCGCTCCTCTATTGTTCGATAGCTTCTGACGCCGAATTTTTTATTATGCAGTCCACCCAGAGCTCAGCTCGGCGATTCGTCGAGCGGCTCCCTGAATTCGTCGGATGTGAATAGCGCTTCACTTCCGACGGCCTCCTCCCCGCTCCCTGCGGACGACGCCGAGGTGGAGTCCCAAAAGGGGTTGAACCAGGAGGAGGTGGTCCTAGAGGCGCCCCAAGGCGACCTCCCGGATTCTAGGCCCAAAGGGGCGAGGCCCCGGAGGGATCTAAGTCCGGCCCCGGGCCGGACACTGCTACGGAACCACCAATGGTTCCAGAGTCCGACAGGTGGCGCCTTCATAAGAAGGGCAAGCCTACGCCGCCGGCGACCTCCGTCCATCCGGAGGCGCCGTACAATTTGCTGGAGGCGCTTAACGGTGCCCCCATCGACGAGGAACACCGCACTGTTATGAGTGCAGTCATTCAAAAGGTTCAGTCCGCCAAGAGCGGGTTGACAGAAGCCTGTACAAGTCTGTTAACAGGCTTTGAGGTATGTATTCAAAACATATAAAAATGTTACCGCATAGACAGTAGCCCCTGATGCTCGGTTCGGTGTTCGGAAAGAAAAGCCGAGCTGAGGATCTAAAAAGATATACGCAGGAGTCTAATAAAAATATGTCGATATGGGAATGCAGGCTGCATTGCTGACTTCTGCCGTACTGACTGCGGAGGTCAATGCATTAAAGGGAAGCCTCGAGCGGTCCGAGAACAAGCTCGGCCATGCCAAGAAGCAGCTCGAGGACAAGGAGGGTATGTAATACCGCATGTAAATGTATATAGAAATACTTGGTTGCAAATAATGACAGGACCAACTTAAATGTTGCAGGGGCCACAGCTGAGGTGGCGACCCTGAAGGAGGCGGTCTCCAAGGCCGAAAATAGTGCGACCTTGGAGCGGGCCGAGCGAGAGAAGCAGGAGGCGCGGGTGGCGGAGGTGCGGCAAGAGCTCCAGGCTCTCGTGGAAAAACATGAGAGTTTGGAGCGTGACCCGAAGAGAGTCCGAGCTCGCCTTGGCTCTTGAGAGTGCCAAAAACGCTAAGGCCGAAGCCCATAAGGCCCTCCAGGAGATCGAGGATGAAGAAAGTAGCGGCGGGTAAGGTATTCTTTATGCAAAGCAAGAATATAAAAGTTAATTATCTGCTACTTACCCAAATCCGGAGCTCTCCAGGAGCATTCGCCGATCTGCCCCATAGTGTGTCTGATGCCTCTGCATACTACCGAGCCGAAGAGGGGAGCTCGACGGAAAAAGTGTTCTGGTCTCAGTATGCTGAGGCCGAACATCCGGTGCCCCTGAGTGACCAGCTGAAGCAGCTGGTCGAGCTCCACAAGGTGGCCGAACAGGCCATGAAGGGCCTCATAGCTCGGCTGTGGCCTGGAGAAGCCATGCCTGGGAGCTACTTCGGTCTGGTGCGGCGGCTGGTGGACGCGTGTCCGTGGATTGAGGTCATCAAGCGCTCCGTCTGCATCGAAGGTGCCCGTCGGGCCCTTTCCCGTGCTAAAGTGCACTGGGGCAAGCTGGACGCTGAGAAGCTTTTGACGGACGCGCCACCGCCAGGCAAGGAGTATCGTACGCCCGAGATGTATTATAAGGGCGTCCTGAAGGGTGCTTGCCGTATAGCGGACTAGTGCTCCAAAGATGTAATTTTTGAGTAGGCTCGCATCTGTTATCCTGTACGCTGAAAACTTTGTTCATATGCGTTAAGCAACGCTTGTTAATTTAAAATATTACCTACTGTGCGGCCGTTTATCAAATCTGAGAGATGCAAGTCGTCGACTTCGACCCCCATGCCCCAAGTGCTGGGGTGTTCGGGAAAAACCTGAGAGCTCTTGTTCCCATTCTTGGGTCCATCTAGGGAGGCGCTCAGTACAACGAACCAGGCCGTCGAACTTATAATGCTTTATCACTCTCACTTAGCCATAGAATTCTATAATTTTAAATTTCGGCGAAGCCCCTATTATTCGGAAGACCGAGTTCGGGGCGCTATCCACGCCTAGACCGGATAAGTCCGGTTCCTCGCTCTAAGCGGCATAAGTCTTTAAGGACTCAAAAAACCTCGCGAACAGCGACCGGTCTCTCGCACTATCATGACAGTCAGTTTTAGCTTTCTCTACTGAGGTGTTAACCCAGCTCAACTGGGGCACAATCGCAGTAGTTCTCCCAGTGCTATCTTAGCCAACAATGCGGAACGTAAGGTACCAAAACATGGGAGCCAGGCAAACCCAACTATTGACCAAAGACATGATTCGGAGCCGATGCATATAGTGATATAAGTTCGGGGTGCGGCACTCATGAGAGTGTTCGGTCTTCTCACACCATGTTATGGGGTGCTTAAGCCCCTGGTGTATTGGTTGTACCAAAGTGTATGGCTGCGTAATGACTGAACATATATATAAAAGGGATACAATAATAGATAGAAGCTATGTATTGTTTATTATTAAGGGGCTTCTATGAAAGCAAAACGACACAAATAGTGCGGTAAGAAAGAGATGGGATTATTTGACATGTCCCCCTCCAGGGGCAAGCTGTAGGTTTTGTAAATAAAAACAGGTATTTAACTCGTTATAGAGGCCACCTCGACATTCGACGCGGCTTGTCATCACCCTGGCTGTTGCATCGTGTGTTCGGCGAGTGTATTGCCGAACAGGCCTTCTGAGTAATTGGGGCCTAAAAGTATATAAAAAAAGGAAAACGGCCGAATAGGGAGCCCCTAAGTGTGGTTGAGCCGCATTCTGGGCGTGCCGTAGTTGTGCCCCTCCCCTTATGCCCATGGTATTTTTAAAGCGTAATTATGTATGCGTGGTACCGATAGCACCATCTGACGAGGGCTGTGGTTGGGGCCGCACTGCTATGCTTGCTCAGATCGTGCCGGCCGGTTCTGTTGTAGGTTGCTTCGGGTGTGCTTGACGTTGTCCGGACGTTTGATTCCTGGATTGGAGAGCTGCCTTGAGAGGCTACTCTATACTTCCGCCGCCAGGGCCGCTGTGTGCTCCTCCGTTCGGAGAGAGCGTTCGGTGTTTCCATTGACCGTGATGACTCCGCGAGGGCCTGGCATCTTGAGCTTGAGATATGCATAGTGCGGCACCACATTGAACTTTGCAAATGCGGTTCGTCCGAGCAGGGCGTGATAGCCACTGTGTCATGGGACTATGTCGAAGATTAACTCTTCGCTTCGGAAATTATCCGGGGATCCGAAGACCACTTCGTGTGTAACTGAGCCTGTACAGCTGGCTTCTACACCCGGTATGACACCTTTAAAGGTTGTCTTTGTGGGTTTGATCCTTGAGGGATCTATACCCATTTTTCGCACTGTATCCTGATAAAGCAGGTTCAGGCTGCTACCGCCGTCCATGAGGACTCTAGTGAGGTGAAATCCGTCAATGATTGGGTCTAGGACCAATGCGGCGAATCCGCCGTGACGGATGCTAGTGGGGTGGTCCCTTCGATCAAACGTGATCGGGCAGGAGGACCATGGGTTGAACTTTGGGGCGACTGGCTCCAACGCATAGACGTCCTTGAGAGCACGCTTCCGCTCCCTCTTGGGGATGTGGGTTGCGTATATCATGTTCACCGTCCGCACTTGCGGGGGGAATCCCTTCTGTCCTCTGTTGTTCGGCGGCTGGGGCTCCTCCTCGTCATCGCTACACAGCCCCTTGTCTCTGGCCTCGGCACTTAACCTTCCTGCCTGCTTGAACACCCAACAATCCCTGTTGGTGTGATTGGCTGGTTGTTCGGGGGTGCCGTGTATCTGGCACGAGCAGTCGAGTATCCGGTCTAAGTTGGATGGGCCCGGAGGGTTTCTTTTGAATGTATTCTTCCGCTGTTCGGGTTTAGAGCCTCTGAATCCGGCGTTGACTGTCGTATCCTCAGTATTGTCGCCCTTAGTGCGGCATTTATGCTTGTTGCGACGTGATCTACCATTGTTGTCCTTGGTATCCGAATTACTAGGGCTCTTGGTTATGTTATTGCTACGAGCTAGCTAGTTGTCTTTGCCCGCGCAGAAGCGGGTCATGAGTGTCGTGAGGGCTGCCATAGATTTCGGCTTTTCCTGTCCTAGGTGCCGGGCAAGCCATTCGTCTCGGATGTTGTGCCTGAAGGTTACAAGGGCCTCGGCGTCTGGACAGTCGACTATTTGATTTTTCTTGGTTAGGAACCGTGTCCAGAATTGTTGGCCGATTCTTCTGGCTGCTGGATTATGTGGCTTAGGTCATCGGTGTCTGGTGGATGCACATAAGTGCCCTGGAAGTTGTCAAGGAATGCGGATTCCAGGTCCTCCCAGCAACTAATTGACTCTGCTGGCAGGCTGTTAAGCCAATGTCGCGCTGGTCCTTTAAGCTTGAGCGGGAGGTATTTGATGGCGTGTAGATCATCGCCGCAGGCCATGTGGATATGAAGGAGATAGTCCTCGATCCATACCGCTGGATCAGTTGTGCCGTCGTATGATTCGATGTTTACGGGTTTAAAACCCTCGGGGATTTGATGATCCATTACTTCGTCTGTGAAGCATAGGGGGTGTGCGGCGCCCCCGTATTGGGCTATATCATGACGCAGCTCAGATGAGCTTGGTCTATTGTATTTGGCCTAGCCGTACTCATCATATCCGGCGTGACGGCTGGCATCACGTGAAGCGGGGCGCCCATGCGATCCGTAGATCGATCTTTCTTGCCTTGCCTTGTTCTCCAATATGTCTCGCAGGTCTGTTGCGTCTCCCCGTACTCTGGCATGTTTTGAGCGGTGCCGGGGTGCGGCTTGGGTTGAGGGCCCGAAGGCCTCTTTGTTGCGGCCACGGGGTGGCCGATCGGGCGCATCTTACGCTGGTGATGTAGGTTTAGTTGCTTCCTCCTCAAGTTGGGGTAGCAGCCTGCGCTTTGGGTAGCTCTTGGAGGGGCGCTCGAGTTTATACTCTTCGGCCGCTAGGACTTCGGTCCATCTGTCGGCTAGCAAGTCTTGGTCAGCTCTAAGCTGCTTCTGTTTTTTATTGAGGCTGCGTGTTGTGGCCATAAGCCTGCGTTTGAAATGCTCTTGTTTGATGGGATCGTCTGGCACGACGAATTCGTCGTCGTCGAGGCTTGCCTCGTCTTCGGAGGGAGGCATATAGTTGTCGTCCTCAATCTCTCTGTCGGCCGCTCTCTCATGAGGGCTGGCTCCTTCATCTTCCTGCGCTGAATCCTGCTGGAAGGGGTTATCTTTGGCACTGTCCGTCGTGTTGTTATCTCCGGTGCCGGATTCGCCGTTCTTGCTTTGGCAGGATTTAGAGCGGCGCCGCTGACGTCGGCGCTTGGGTTGCTTCTTGGAGGGGTCATTCTCCGTTTTTTCCTCGCCCTCCCCTGCTTTGGGGGTGTCCATCATGTATATGTCATATGACGAGGTGGCTTTCCAGTTCCCTATAGGTGCTGGTTCTTGGTTGTCTCCTTCATCGCCATCCATACCGTCGATGTCTTCGGAGTCAAAGTCGAGCATGTCGGTTAAATCGTCGACAATGGCTACAAAGTGGGTGGTGGGTGGGTTTCGAATTTCTTCGTCGTCCGCATCCCAACCCTGCTGACCATAGTCTGGCTAGGGCTCTCCTGACAAAGAGAGAGACTTTAGGGTGTTCAGGATATCGCCAAAGGGCGAGTGCTGAAAGACGTCCGCGGCGGTGAACTCCATGATCGGAGCCCAATCGGGTTTTATCGGAAGGGGTGCAGGAGATTCAGAGTCCGGAACGGAGTCCGACACCTTGGAGTCACGGGCCTTGCAAAGGACTAGGTTGGTATTCGGCTCTATCACCATAGAGATTGCGGCTCCCGGGGCGGCGTCCAACCGTCCGTCCCTGGTTACCGCAGTCGGCTCCGAACTAATGGTCGGAGCGGACTCCTGAGCGGCACTCTGGGCGCTGTCCGGCGGCAGAGCTAGATCGTGCCCATCAAGACAGTACGGCGCGCTCGGCCCTGGCTCGAATCCGTCGAAGATCAAGTCGCCGTGAATGTCGGCCGTGTAGTTTAAGCTTCCAAACCTGACCCGATGGCCAGGGGCGTAGCTTTCGATCTGCTCCAGATGGCCAAACAAGTTGGCCCGCAGTGCGAAGCCATCGAATACGAAGATCTGTCCGGGAAGAAAAGTCTCACCCCGAACCACGTTGTGGTTGATGATCGAAGAAGCCATCGGGCTTAAAGGTGACGACACAGAGGAACTCTCAATGAAAGCACCAATGTCGGTGTCAAAACCGGCGGATCTCGGGTAGGGGGTCCCAAACTGTGCGTCTAGGCGGATGGTAAGAGGATACAAGGGACACGATGTTTTTACCCAGGTTTTGGCCCTCTCGGTGGAGGTAAAACCCTACTCCTTCTTGATTAATATTGATGATATGGGTATTACAAGAGTGGATCTACCACGAGACCAGAGAGGCTAAACCCTAGAAGCTAGCCTATGGTATGATTGTTGTACGTCCTACGGACTAAAACTCTCCGGCTTATATAGACACTGGAGAGGGCTAGGGTTACACAGAGTCGGTTACAATGGGAGGAGATCTTCATATCATATCGCCAAGCTTGCCTTCCACGCCAAGGAAAGTCCCATCCGGACACGGGACGGAGTCTTCAATCTTGTATCTTCATAGTCCGGGAGTCCGGCCAAAGGTCATAGTCCGGCCATCCGGACACCCCCTAATCCAGGACTCCCTCAGGAGGCATATTGAAACACATCGTCACAGAGAATCATATGTTCTATAGCAAAGTTCCGCGACAAAGTATAATCATATGTTCCGTAGCCAAGATCAGTGACAAAGTATTCACAAGGGGAAAATCACAGGCAACAGTAATCTACTCACACAAGAGATCGCGATGTCAATCGAAACCACTCCATAGCCATATAGCCACATACAGAAACTAAAAGTGGACCAGAAATTGCAAGTTGTACAAACTGGATTAATCAACCTTTTGCCTCTCTTCCCCCCCCCAACTTCAACCGCACCTCGCAAAGACCTAGGGTTTGTGCGCATTCGGAATCAAGATCAAGATTTTACAATAAGCGAGCGAAGGGGGAGAATGCAGAAATGGAGTATACCTCCCCAGGCTGATGTATCATTGGTCACTGGAATTGTGGTGTCGCTCCTGGGCAACGGCTGGTGGAGGTGCACGGTGGGCAGTGCCATACCTACAGGGTGTACCGGGTGTGTTTGGGATTTTTTTACCATGTAGTAATGATTCGCTGATTTTCAAGGCCCATCCAAGCCTATTAAAATAGACCTCAATTTTTTTAAGTGTGCACACTCATCATTCTATTTTGGGCCCGTCACTCGCGGTGCGTGTGCACACAAGAGATAGGGGGGCAGTGAAGATTGAGAGGGGCGGTGGAGGCAAGACGAATGGACTGAGAGGGGAAGGACGAGAAAGATGGGTGAAAGCAAACCAGCGGAAGACACAAAGTCACAATGCACAAAAGCACGCAGGGAACCAGCAAAATTCTCTTGCCTGGAAAAAACAAGCACAAATATTTTTTTTTCAGTACTACAATCACAACTCGGCATTGAAACTAAAAAGAAAAAGGAAAAGACTTGATTTCAACCGGCTGATAACGCACAGATTTCATCCGCGTGTGCACCGTTAGATCAAGCTGCCATCAACACGCAGTGTCCTGCTTCAACCAAGTACCCACAAGGCCACATGTTTCCATCCGTATCCCCTCACCACCTTCCCTATCTCTCCATCATTTTCTCCTTATCCACATGCGAAGCATAAGAGCATCTCCAACGTGCGCACGATTTTATAAGTAGGCCATGGAGGCGGGGAGTCAAATCTTAGAGTAAATTAGTGGAGCAATTTGTGTCTCCGCGCGCACATGCATGTGTGTGCGCGCGCGCGCTCTAGCCTATTGACGGTAATGTGGCTGAGCTTCTTGTGAAAACATTTTGCTTCGTTCTATAAAAATATGTTACACCAATGGCGACGCTAAAAACACGATGACAGGACTTAAGACTCCAGACCCTCCAACAACAAATGCTAACTACAAGTTTGACCTAGCAAGCACCATCTTGTTAAGATTTTTTTGTTTTGCAAGATGGTACACTATTAGGGAAAACCTTATACACAGAACTTTAGCAGTAGCGCGCGTTAAAAAAGGGCACTGATGCTACATAGCAGTAGCGCGTGCGTGATAAGGACGCTATAGATAAAAATGTAGTAGTAGCGCATGTTCTTGTAAAAGCGCTACTACTAGTATTGCCATTACTAAGCCGATAGGCTACACATAGTAGTTGCGGTCTTGCAAAAACCGCGCTACCGCTAGGATCCACGTAGCAGCGTGTTTACTATGAAAAGCGCTACTGCTAATGAAAATAAAATAAAATGAAAAACAAATAGAAAAGTACATGAAAATTAAAGAAATAGAAAAAGGAGAAAGGAAAAAATAAAATGTAAAGAAAAAGAAATGAAAAAGGGAAAAAAGGGAGAAAGGCATAGCAGATTAGCAGTAGCGTCTATCCATAAGAGGCGCTATAGATAATATAGCAACGCGTTTCCTAGACCCCCGCTATAGAAACAGAAAAGGAAATAAGAAAATAAAAGGAAAATACATTGCTATAGCAGTAGCACGTTTCGTAAAAATCGTTGTCGGTGTCAAAACCGGCAGATCTCGGGTAGGGGGTCCCGAACTGTGCGTCTAGGCGGATGGTAACAGGAGACAAGGGACACGATGTTTCTACCCAGGTTCAGGCCCTCTCGGTGGAGGTAAAACCCTACTCCTGCTTGATTAATATTGATGGTATGGGTATTACAAGAGTTGATCTACCACGAGATCAGAGAGGCTAAACCCTAGAAGCTAGCCTATGGTATGATTGTTGTTCGTCCTACGGACTAAAACTCTCCGGTTTATATAGACACCGGAGAGGGCTAGGGTTACACAGAGTCGGTTACAATGGGAGGAGATCTTCATATCGTATCGCCAAGCTTGCCTTCCACGCCAAGGAAAGTCCCTATCCGGACATGGGACGAAGTCTTCAATCTTGTATCTTCATAGTCCGGGAGTCCGGCCAAAGGTCATAGTCCGGCTATCCGGACACCCCCTAATCCAGGACTCTCTCAGTAGCCCCCGAACCAGGCTTCAATGACGACGAGTCCGACGCGCAAATTGTCTTCGGCATTGCAAAGCGGGTTCTTCTCCAGCTTCATATACTTGTAGAATAGTGTCCGGCTTCTGATAAATGTTGCGCTCCTTGGCTTCCACGCCCAATAAAGGCCATTTTCCACGTGTCGAACGAATGCAAAAAGCTAGGGTATTTTTGCATTTCCCCCCTAGCGAATCAAATAAGCCGTCTATAAAAAGAGATGGGGATCTAGATCCGAACCACACCATCTCCCCTTCGCAAGCTTTCATCGGAGCACTTCTGACCAAAAAATCCATTCCATCATGGACAGCCGACGCGGCTCCTCCTCTCGCGCTCCCAGCCCCAAGCCTGGGGATTGGGAGAGATGCTCCGTCCCGCATAGTGAACTCGTAGTTCTTCAATCCAAGGGGCTCCTTCCCCCAGCATATATGGTCCCAGTTCGAGCCGGGATCACCACTTATAGCGGAGGAGAGCAAGCAGAGAGCATCCCCTATCCCTCTCGAGGAGAGAGGGTACGCCTAGTCCCTTATTTAATAAGAGGACTCGGATTTCCAATTCATCCGTTTCTCCAAGGGTTGCTAGAGTTCTATGGCCTCCAGCTACACCTCATGCCTGCCTCCATTCTGCACATCATGGGCTTTGTGGCCCTCTGCGAACTGTTTTTGGGCGTTGAGGCCCATTTTGCACTATGGAAGAGGTTGTTCTGCCTCGTGCCCCGTTCTCAGGAGGGGTCTATTTATCAAGTGGGCAGAGCCGAACTATGGTGCATCGCTGGGACCGAATATCTATCCGGTATCCCAAAGAGGACGTCCGAGGACTGGCCCTCGGAGTGGTTCTATATAGATGACGTCGCCCTGCCGGACCCTGTACGGATCGGCCTCCCTGAGTTCAATAATGCTCCGTTGAAGAAGCGCCTGAGTTGGTGCCCGCGGAACCCTCAGAGGGAAACTGACAGGGGCGTCCTTTACCTGATGAGCCGGATAAGGTTGTTGGCTCATTCCGGACTGACCATGATCAAGGTCATGGCCATATGCATTACGCGAGGGGTGCAACCGCTTCAATATAGAGGCCACCCCATGTGGGATTTCAACGGGGAGGATGACGCTACCTGGTGCGGTCGTAAGGGGCCAGATTCAGCCACCACTTTAACGAGAATTTTATCCGCTTTGTACAAGGGAGAAGAAGAGGAATTCCTCCGTGCCAACCCGGAGGGCGGATTCTCCATGTACAATCCTCCAAGTTGGGTAAGCGAACAATTTCACTTATGTACCCACTTTCGAAATTCCCATAATTGAGTATTCAGTCTGGTGATATAAACGCAGGAGCTACGCCAGACGGTGAAGGAGATCAATAGCCCTCCCCCATAGCCCGAGTACCCAGAACGGTCCCTCGATCCGGATTCCCAATAGGATCCGGACTTATGTGTGGAGTTAATTGATGGGGTGTTTCATCAATTGAGTAAGGACAACACCTTAGTGGCCATTACGGCCGACTATCCCGGATTACTTCTAGCCTCAAAGGTAGCCGAGACCGAAGTGCTGGTAATTTGAAGGAGATCCATCCATGCCTTATTTTGAATGCTGTAAACCAATAGTGTTTCGTTTTGCAGGGAAAATCCTTGAGGCGGAGTGCCGGGCCTGCGGTGGGCAGCCAACAAGGGCCGCTAAAGCCAGGCGGGCAAAAAAGAAGTGCGGACTATTGGAAATATGCCCTAGAGGCAATAATAAAAGCATTATTATTATATTTCCTTGTTCATGATAATTGTCTTTTATTCATGCTATAACTGTATTATCCGGAAATCGTAATACATGTGTGAATACATAGACCACAATACATCCCTAGTAAGCCTCTAGTTGACTAGCTCGTTGGTCAACAGATAGTCATGGTTTCCTGACTATGGACATTATATGTCGCTGATAACAGGATCACATCATTAGGAGAATGATGTGATGGACAAGACCCAATCCTAAGCATAGCACAAGATCGTGTAGTTCGTTTTGCTAGAGCTTTTCCAATGTCAAGTATCTCTTCCTTAGACCATGAGATCGTGCAACTCTCGGATACCGTAGGAGTGCTTTGGGTGTACCAAACGTCACAACGTAACTGGGTTACTATAAAGGTGCACTACAGGTATCTCCGAAAGTGTCTGTTGGGTTGACACGGATTGAGACTGGGATTTGTCACTCCGTATGATGGAGAGGTATCACTGGGCCCACTCGGTAGTGCATCATCATAATGAGCACAAGGTGACCAAGTGTCTGGTCACGGGATCATGCATTACGGTACGAGTAAAGTGACTTGCCAGCAACGAGACTGAACGAGGTATAGGGATACCGACGATCGAGTCTCGGGCAAGTAACATACCGTCTGACAAAGGGAATTGTATACGGGGTTGATTGAATCCTCGACATCGTGGTTCATCCGATGACATCATCGAGGAGCATGTGGGAGCCAACATGGGTATCCAGATCCCGCTGTTGGTTATTGACCGGAGAGCCGTCTCGGTCATGTCTGCATGTCTCCCGAACCCGTAGGGTCTACACACTTAAGGTTCGGTGATGCTAGGGTTATAAGGAAGACTTGTATCTGATTACCGAATGTTGTTTGGAGTCCCGGATGAGATCCCAGACGTCACGAGGAGTTCTGGAAGGGTCCGGAGGTAAAGATTTATATATGGGAAGTTGTCATGCGGACACCGGAAAGTTTCGGGGGCATATCGGTATTGTACCGGGGCCACCGGAGGGGTTCTGGGGGACCACCGGGAGGGGCCACCCCTCTTGCTGGGCCACATGGGCCGCGTGGGGTAGGGAACCAGCCCCTGGAGGGCTGGGCGCGCCCCCCCTTGGGCCCATGCGCCTAGGGTTGGGGGGGGGAACCCTAAAGGGGGCGCACCCCCTTTGCTTGGGGGGCAAGCCCCTCCCTGGCCGCCGCCCCCCCCCCCTCTAGATCTCATCTAGAGGGGGCCGGCCCCCTTCCCCTTCCCCTATAAATAGAGGGGTGAGGGGAGGGCTGAACACCTGATCCAAGGCATAGCCCCTCCCCTCCCCAACACCTCTCCTCCTCCGTTGAGCGCTTGGCGAAGCCCTGTCGGAGTACTGCCTCTCCACCATCATCACGCCGTCGTGCTGCTGCTGGAGCCTTATTCCTCAACCTCTCCTTCCCCCTTGCTGGATCAAGAAGGAGGAGACGTCGTCCGTACCGTACGTGTGTTGAACGCGGAGGTGCTGTCCATTCAGCACTTGGTCATCGGTGATTTGAATCACGGCGAGTACGACTCCATCATCACCGTTCTCTTGAACGCTTCCGCACGCGATCTACAAGTGGTATGTAGATGCAATCTCTCTCCCATGACTCGTTGCTTAGATGAACTCATAGATGGATCTTGGTGAAACCGTAGGAAAATTTTTATTTTCTGCAACGTTCCCCAACAGTGGCATCATGAGCTAGGTCTATGCGTAGTTCTCTATTGCACGAGTAGAACACAATTTTGTTGTGGGCGTAGATCTTGTCAACTTGCTTGCCGCTACTAGTCTTTTCTTGCTTCAGCGGTATTGTGGGATGAAGCGTCCCGGACCGACCTTACACGTACGCTTACGTGAGACAGGTTCCACCGACTGACATGCACTAGTTGCATAAGGTGGCTAGCGGGTGTCTGTCTCTCCTACTTTAGTTGGAGCGGATTAGATGAAAAGGGTCCTTATGAAGGGTAAATAGAAGTTGACAAAATCACGTTGTGGTTATTCATAGGTAAGAAAACATTCTTGCTAGAACCCAATTGCAGCCACGTAAAAGATGCAACAACAATTAGAGGACGTCTAACTTGTTTTTGCAGCAATTGTCATGTGATGTGATATGGCCAGAAGTTGTGATGAATGATGAATGATATATTGTGATGTATGAAATCATGTTCTTGTAATAGGAATTACGACTTGCATGTCGTTGAGTATGACAACCGGCAGGAGCCATAGGAGTTGTCTTTATTTTTGTATGACCTGCGTGTCATTGAAGAACGCCATGTAAATTACTTTACTTTATTGCTAAACGCGTTAGCCATAGAAGTAGAAGTAGTCGTTGGCGTGACAACTTCATGAAGACACAATGATGGAGATCATGATGATGGAGATCATGGTGTCATGCCGGTGACGAAGATGATCATGCATGGAGCCCCGAAGATGGAGATCCAAGGAGCTATATGATATTGGCCATATCATGTCACTACTATATAATTGCATGTGATATTTATTATGTTTTATGCATCTTGTTTACTTAGAACGGCGGTAGTAAATTAGATGATCCCTTATAACAATTTCAAGAAAGTGTTCCCCCTAACTGTGCACCGTTGCTAAAGTTCGTCGTTTCGAAGCACCACGTGATGATCGGGTGTGATAGATCCTTACGTTCACATACAACGGGTGTAAGACAGATTTACACATGCAGAACACTTAGGGTTAACTTGACGAGCCTAGCATGTACGGACATGGCCTCGGAACAGAAGATACCGAAAGGTCGAACATGAGTCGTATGGAAGATACGATCAACATGGAGATGTTCACCAATGATGACTAGTCCATCTCACGTGATGATCGGACACGGCCTAGTCGACTCGGATCGTGTAGCACTTAGATGACTAGAGAGATGTCAAATCTGAGTGGGAGTTCATTCAATAATTTGATTAGATGAACTTAATTATCATGAACTTAGTCTAAAACTTTTGCAAAATATGTCTTGTAGATCGAATGGCCAACGCTCATGTCAACATGAACTTCAACGCGTTCCTAGAGAAAACCAAGCTGAAAGATGATGGCAGCAACTATTCAGACTGGGTCCGGAACCTGAGGATCATCCTCATATCAGCCAAGAAAGCATATGTCCTAGATGAACCGCTAGGTGAAGCACCCATCCCAGAGAACCAAGACGTTATGAACGTTTGGCAGTCACGTGCTGATGATTACTCCCTCGTTCAGTGGGGCATGCTTTACAGCTTAGAACCGGGGCTCCAAAAGCATTTTGAGAAACATGGAGCATATGAGATGTTCGAGGAGCTGAAAATGGTTTTTCAAGCTCATGCCCGGGTCGAGAGATATGAAGTCTCCGATAAGTTCTATAGTTGTAAGATGGAGGAAAACAGTTCTGTCAGTGAGCACATACTCAAACTGTCTGGGTTGCACAACCGCCTGTCCCAGCTGGAGATCAACCTCCCGGACGAGGCGGTCATTGACAGAATCCTTCAGTCGCTCCCACCGAGCTACAAGAGCTTTGTGTTGAACTACAATATGCAGGGGATGGTGAAGACCATTCCTGAAGTATTTTCCATGATGAAGTCAGCAAAGGTTGAAATCAAGAAAGAACATCAAGTGTTGATGGTCAATAAGACCACTAAGTTTAAAAAGGGCAAGGGTAAGAAGAACTTCAAGAAGGACGGCAAAGATGTTGCCGCAGCCGGTAAGCCAGCTGCCGGGAAGAAGTCAAAGAATGGACCCAAGCCTGAGACTGGGTGCTTTTATTGCAAGGGGAAGGGTCACTGGAAGCAGAACTGCCCCAAATACTTAGCGGACAAGAAGGCTGGCAACACTAAAGGTATATTTGATATACATGTAATTGATGTGTACCTTACCAGTACTCGTAGTAACTCCTGGGTATTTGATACCGGTGTCGTTGCTCATATTTGTAACTCACAACAGGATCTGCGGAATAAGAGGAGACTGGCGAAGGACGAGGTGACGATGCACATCGGGAATGGTTCCAAGGTCGATGTGATCGCCGTCGGCACGCTACCTCTACATTTACCCACGGGATTAGTTATGAACCTCAATAATTGTTATTTAGTGCCAAGTTTGAGCATGAACATTGTATCTGGATCTCGTTTAATATGAGATGGCTACTCATTTAAATCTGAGAATAATGGTTGTTCTATTTATATGAGGGATATGTTTTATGGTCATGCCCCGATGGTCAATGGTTTATTCTTAATGAATCTCGAACGTAATGTTACACATATTCATAGCGTGAATACCAAAAGATGTAAAGTTGATAACGATAGTCCCACATACTTGTGGCACTGCCGCCTTGGTCACATTGGTGTCAAGCGCATGAAGAAGCTCCATGCTGATGGACTTTTAGAGTCTCTCGATTATGAATCATTTGACACATGCGAACCATGCCTCATGGGCAAAATGACCAAGACTCCCTTCTCCGGAACAATGGAGCGAGAAACCAACTTGTTGGAAATCATACATACCGATGTGTGCGGTCCAATGAGCATTGAGGCCCGCGGAGGATATCGTTATGTTCTCACTCTAACTGATGACTTGAGTAGATATGGGTATGTCTACTTGATGAGACACAAGTCTGAGACCTTTGAAAAGTTCAAGGAATTTCAGAATGAGGTAGAGAATCAACGTGACCGAAAGATAAAGTTCCTACGATCAGATCGTGGAGGAGAATACTTAAGTCACGAATTTGGTACACACTTAAGGAAATGTGGAATCATTTCACAACTCACGCCGCCTGGAACACCTCAGCGTAACGGTGTGTCCGAACGTCGTAATCGCACTCTCTTGGATATGGTGCGATCTATGATGTCTCTTACCGATTTACCGCTATCATTTTGGGGATACGCTCTAGAGACAGCTACATTCACTTTAAATAGGGCACCGTCTAAATCCGTTGAGACGACACCGTATGAATTATGGTTTGGGAGGAAACCTAAGCTGTCGTTTTTAAAAGTTTGGGGATGCGATGCTTATGTCAAGAAACTTCAACCTGAAAAGCTCGAACCCAAGTCGGAAAAATGCGTCTTCATAGGATACCCTAAGGAAACCATTGGGTATACCTTCTACTTAAGATCCAAGGGAAATATCTTTGTTGCCAAGAACGGATCCTTTCTGGAAAAAGAGTTTCTCTCGAAAGGAGTAAGTGGGAGGAAAGTAGAACTCGATGAAGTACTACCTCTTGAACTGGAAAGTAATGCAGCTCAGGAAAACGTTCCTGTGGTGCCTACACCGACTGGAGAGGAAATTGATGATGATGATCAAGGTTCTTCTGATCAAGTTGCTACTGAACTTCGTAGGTCCACAAGGACACGTTCCACACCAGAGTGGTATGGCAACCCTGTCCTGGAGATCATGTTGTTAGACAACGGTGAACCTTCGAACTATGAAGAAGCGATGGCGGGCCCAGATTCCAACAAATGGCTAGAAGCCATGAAATCCGAGATAGAATCCATGTATGAAAACAAACTATGGACTTTGACTGACTTGCTCGATGATCGGCGAGCGATAGAAAACAAATGGATCTTTAAGAAGAAGATGGACGCGGATGGTAATGTCACCATCTATAAAGCTCGACTTGTCGCTAAGGGTTATGGGCAAGTTCAAGGAATTGACTACGATGAGACTTTCTCTCCCGTAGCGAAGCTTAAGTCCGTCCGAATCATGTTAACAATTGCCGCATACTATGATTATGAGATATGGCAGATGGACGTCAAAACGGCATTCCTTAACGGGCATCTTAAGGAAGAACTGTATATGATGCAGCCGGAGGGTTTCGTCGATCCTAAGAGTGCTAACAAAGTGTGAAAGCTCCAGCGATCCATTTATGGGCTGGTGCAAGCATCTCGGAGTTGGAACATTCGCTTTGATGAGATGATCAAAGCGTTTGGGTTTATGCAGACTTATGGAGAAGCCTGCGTTTACAAGAAAGTGAGTGGGAGCTCTGTAGCATTTCTCATATTATTTGTAGATGACATACTTTTGATGGGAAATGATATAGAATTCTTGGACAGCATTAAGGCCTACTTGAATAAGTGTTTTTCAATGAAGGACCTTGGAGAAGCTGCATATATATTAGGCATCAAGATCTATAGGGATAGATCGAGACGTCTCATAGGTCTTTCACAAAGCACATACCTTGATAAGATTTTGAAGAAGTTCAAAACGGATCAGTCCAAGAAAGGGTTCTTGCCTATACTGCAAGGTGTGAGATTGAGCTCGGCTCAATGCCCGACCACGGCAAAAGATAAAGAAGAGATGAGCGTCATCCCCTATGCCTCAGCCATAGGATCTATTATGTATGCCATGCTGTGTACCAGACCTGATGTAAACCTTGCCGTAAGTTTGGTAGGAAGGTACCAAAGTAATCCCGGCAAGGAACACTGGACAGCGGTCAAGAATATCCTGAAGTACCTGAAAAGGACAAAGGACATGATTCTCGTTTATGGAGGTGACGAAGAGCTCGTCGTAAAGGGTTACGTCAATGCTAGGTTCGACACAGATCTGGATGACTCTAAGTCACAAACTGGATACGTGTATATGTTGAATGGTGGAGCAGTAAGCTGGTGCAGCTGCAAGCAGAGCGTCGTGGCGGGATCTACATGTGAAGCGGAGTACATGGCAGCCTCGGAGGCAGCACATGAAGCAATATGGGTGAACGAGTTCATCACCGACCTAGGAGTCATACGCGATGCGTCGGGGCCGATCAAACTCTTCTGTGACAACACTGGAGCTATTGCCCTTACCAAGGAGCCCAGGTTTCATAAGAAGACCAGGCACATCAAGCGTCGCTTCAACTCCATCCGTGAAAATGTTCAAGATGGAGACATAGATATTTGCAAACTACATACAGATCTGAATGTCGCAGATCCGTTGACTATACCTCTCTCGCGAGCAAAACATGATCAATACCAGAACTCTATGGGTGTTCGATTCATCACAATGTAACTAGATTATTGACTCTAGTGCAAGTGGGAGACTGTTGGAAATATGCCCTAGAGGCAATAATAAAAGCATTATTATTATATTTCCTTGTTCATGATAATTGTCTTTTATTCATGCTATAATTGTATTATCCGGAAATCGTAATACACGTGTGAATACATAGACCACAATACGTCCCTAGTAAGCCTCTAGTTGACTAGCTCGTTGGTCAACAGATAGTCATGGTTTCCTGACTATGGACATTAGATGTCGTTGATAACGGGATCACATCATTAGGAGAATGATGTGATGGACAAGACCCAATCCTAAGCATAGCACAAGATCGTGTAGTTCGTTTTGCTAGAGCTTTTCCAATGTCAAGTATCTCTTTCCTTAGACCATGAGATCGTGTAACTCCCGGATACCGTAGGAGTGCTTTGGGTGTACCAAACGTCACAACGTAACTGGGTGACTATAAAGGTGCACTACAGGTATCTCCGAAAGTGTCTGTTGGGTTGACACGGATCGAGACTGGGATTTGTCACTCCGTATGACGGAGAGGTATCACTGGCCCACTCGGTAGTGCATCATCATAATGAGCTCGAGGTGACCAAGTGTCTGGTCACGGGATCATGCATTACGGTACGAGTAAAGTGACTTGGCAGCAACGAGACTGAACGAGGTATTGGGATACCGACGATCGAGTCTCGGGCAAGTAACATACCGTCTGACAAAGGGAATTGCATACGGGGTTGATTGAATCCTCGACATCGTGGTTCATCCGATGACACCATCGAGGAGCATGTGGGAGCCAACATGGGTATCCAGATCCCTCTGTTGGTTATTGACCGGAGAGCCGTCTCGGTCATGTCTGCATGTCTCCCGAACCCGTAGGGTCTACACACTTAAGGTTCGGTGACGCTAGGGTTATAAGGAAGACTTGTATGTGATTACCAAATGTTGTTCGGAGTCACGGATGAGATCCCGGACGTAACGAGGAGTTCCAGAAGGGTCCGGAGGTAAAGATTTATATATGGGAAGTTGTCATGCGGACACCGGAAAGTTTCGGGGGCATATCGGTATTGTACCGGGGCCACCGGAGGGGTTCCCGGGGTCCACCGGGAGGGGCCACCCCTCTTGGTGGGCCACATGGGCCGCGTGGGGCAGGGAACCAGCCCCTGGAGGGCTGGGCGCCCCCCCCCTTGGGCCCATGCGCCTAGGGTTGGGGGGGAACCCTAAAGGGGGCGCACTCCCTTTGCTTGGGGGGCAAGCCCCTCCCTGGCCGCCGCCCCCCCCCTCTAGATCTCATCTAGAGGGGGCCGGCCCCCTTCCCCCTTCCCCTATAAATAGAGGGGTGAGGGGAGGGCTGAACACCTGATCCAAGGCGCAGCCCCTCCCCTCCCCAACACCTCTCCTCTTCCGTTGAGCGCTTGGCGAAGCCCTGTCGGAGTACTGCCTCTCCACCATCATCACGCCGTCGTGCTGCTGCTGGAGCCTTCTTCCTCAACCTCTCCTTCCCCCTTGCTGGATCAAGAAGGAGGAGACATCGTACGTATCGTACGTGTGTTGAACGCGGAAGTGCTGTCCGTTCAGCACTTGGTCATCGGTGATTTGAATCACGGCGAGTACGACTCCATCATCACCGTTCTCTTGAACGCTTCCGCATGCGATCTACAAGTGGTATGTAGATGCAATCCCTCTCCCATGACTCGTTGCTTCGATGAACACATAGATGGATCTTGGTGAAACCGTAGGAAAATTTTTATTTTCTGCAACGTTCCCCAACACGGACCAGATTGAGACTCCGGTGCAATGGTACGGCATGCGAATAGCACGCCTAGGGTGTATGCCCTCAAGTAATTCTAACGCCCATGTTATCCTTAGGAAGAAGAGAGCCCGCCGGACTATATCCACCGGCCAGACTTCAAGGCCGGGTCCGGAAGCGGAGGCGGACACGAGGCGCGCGTCGGGCGTTCCTCCGGTAGAGGATGCAGACGGGCTATCTGCCACCAATTCAGAGGTGGAGAGCGCCATGAACCACAGGCATCGCCGGACTGTTCTTCAGGATGCATGTTTTCCCCCAGAGGCGTTAAACGCCTTTAATACAGGAGATGCGTACCTCCATGCCGCTCAAAATGGTCTAGCCAGGGCCACGGAGCAGTATGTAAAAGACATACGGGTGAGTAAATCTGATAGTTATATATGTCAGTAGCCCCCGAGACTTGAAATAGTTAAGATAACTGTTTTAAGGATCATATGTTATGCAGGGTCTTACAGAGAAGAACACACAACTGTCTCAGGAGTTGGCGGAGTGCAAGGCCCAACTCGAGGCCGCACTGGCCATTTCAGCTATTGGCAAGGAGACCCCCTTAGGTAATGTATGCTCCCAAAAATAATTCCATTGTGAAGTGCGGCATGTGTGCAATGCTGACGATAACAATGCAGATGAAGCCGGAGTAAATCCGGACAAGCAACAACTCCTACACGAACTAAAGTCTGGCGAGAGCGTGCTGACAAGGGTGAGGCAAGAGAAGAACAAACTTCAAGACGCCAATACCCAGCTGGGCGAGGAACTAAAGGATGTTCATATCCAGCTGTCTGCTTCCGTAAAGGAGAATCGGCGACTTCGACGCGGCATTGTTAGTAAGTGCTTGAGCGAATTCTCGAAAAAAATTCGGCGAAGAAGTCGATTGACAGAGCTATGTCTGTAGGTCTGCTGACGGTTCGTCCTGCGGAGGAAATGCCCGGTTCAACGGGGGACCTTCTTCCCGAGTTGTTGCTAATGCATGAACGAGTTCGGCAGGCAATGCGAGGCGTCGTCCAGGCTATGTGGCCATCCCTTTCCGCGCCCGAAGGCCTTGGGGAGCTTGCAAAGAAGCTGGAGGGAGTGCGGCAGCGCTTCCGGTTGTGGAAGATATCGGCCTGCCGTCAAGGTGCCAGGGAGGCCTGGGCCATGGTGACGACTCGGTACACGAAGGCTGACCCAAACCACATGGCCGAGGTCGGCCCTATGGGTCCTGACGAAAAGGAGATCCCTGTCAGCTTAGTATATGGCCAGGTAGAGCTGGCTGCAAAGTATTCCCAACAGGACTATAAATTAGACCGCCTGTTGGATGGTATTGAAGAAGAGTATACCAAGTCAGATTGACTCTGTAATTTAAAATGACATAAAAAATGCCTTCTAGCCGGATTGTAGATCGTTTGTCATTGCGGACCTTTTCGCTTCGACCTCCGGACCCTATAGTCCGGAGTGTGTCCGAATACCCTCTCGATTATGTAAGAATCGGGGCATGCATGGAGACAAGGCATAGGGGTCATAATTGCTTTAGCAGACAAGTGCCCAACTAGTTATGTTATATTACATGGTTAGTAAGAAACATCTTCCAGGGAGAATAGTTCCGTTAGGGGTTCCTTTCCCTGGGAGTCATGCCCTAAAGTGCATGTATGGACTGCTAAAAAGAACAGAAAAGCATCTGGGGGCAGATAAATAGACAAGAAAAATCATCTTTTATTTCACCGACCGAATATTCCCTTAAGAACGCTAGCTTTCGGCTTCACCCAGTCTGAGGTACACATCCGGCTGACCCGGCAGTAACAATCACAGAGGTGCTCCCTTTACCACCTAGCTGAACGAACGGGAACGTATGGGTAAGCACAGGAGCCAGACAACACAGCTTGGCCAAAACTTAAGTCATATCGATGCATATAATGGTGTATAAAAGGTTCATGCGGAAGTGTCACGCATGTGTTGGGCATGAGGCCCGTTTAATATAAACTTCTGATAAAGAAGCCCCCATGTATGATGAGCGCGGGTGGCGCGTCAAGTATGTGCAAACAATGCGCAAGCAAGCCCCTAAGGGCTTGGGAGAAGAAAAAAGGGGAGGGAGAAGGAGAGAAATGCCAGACAGCTTAATGTGAAAAATAAAATAAAAAGGGGACAGAGGAAGGAGAGAAACACGGAGTCCGGCGCTAGGCGTAGAATCTTCGTAGGCGTGCTGCGTTCCATGGGTTCGGCTCGAGTCGGTTGTCCGATGCGTTTCGTAGACGGTACGCTCCGCCAGTCAGTACTTGGTCGATTATGAAGGGACCCTCCCATTTGGGCTTTAGTTTGTCCTTTTTCTTGTCCGGCTGGCGTAGAACTAGTTCGCAAACGTTGTAAGTTTTGGTCCGTACTTCTCTGCTTTGATATCTTCGAGCCTGTTGTTGATAGAATGTGGAACGAGCTTTTGCCACGTCGCGCTCCTCCTCCAATGCGTCCAAGCTGTCCTGCCGATCGAGCTCGGCTTCTCTTTCTTCGTACATGCGCACTCGAGGTGAGTCATGTATTATGTCGCAGGGCAGAATTGCCTCTGCGCCGTATACCATAAAAAAATGGTGTGAATCCGGTAGTGCGATTCGGCGTGGTCCGCAGCCCCCAGAGTACGGAGTCAAGCTCCTCTACCCAGTACGTGTTTGATTTCTTGAGGGATCGCACTAGTCTGGGTTTGATGCCGCTCACAATAAGACCGTTGGCTCGTTCGACTTGACCGTAGTTTGTGGGTAATAGACTGAAGCGTAGTCAAACTTGATGCCATCTTTTTGCACCAAAGTTTAACTTCGTTGGCCGTAAAGTTTGTGCCGTTGTCAGTTATGATGCTGTGGGGGACGTTGTAACGGTGTACAACCCCGGATATGAAGTCTATCACCAGTCCGAATTCGGCCGTCTTTACTGGCTTGGCCTCTATCCATTTGGTGAATTTGTCCACCATAACCAGTAGATATTTTTTCTTGTCGGTTCCTCCTTTAAGTGGTCCAACCATGTCAAGCCCCCAGACCGCAAAAGGCCAGGTAATGGGTATGGTTTGTAGGGCGGTAGGCGGCATGTGGCTTTGATCAGCGAATAATTGGCAACCGACGCATTGCTGCACTAAATCCTGAGCGTCTGCCCGGGCCGTTGGCCAATAAAATCCGGTACGGAAGGCCTTGCTTACAAGGGCCCGGGCTGCGGCGTGGTGCCCGCCGAGTCCGGCATAAATTTCAGCCAGAAGGTTTCGCCCTTCCTCTTCGGAGATACACCTTTGAAGGACTCCGCTTGTGCTTTTCTTACAAAGCTCTCCCTCGTGGACTTTGTAGGCTTTAGATCACCGCACTATGCAGCGGGCTTCGTTTTGGTCCTCGGGAAGTTCCTGCCTAGTTAGGTAGGCTAGGAATGGTCTGTCCACGGGGCAATGACTGCCATTATTGTGTGGGATGATGGTGTTGTTTCGGTGGCGGAGCCACCAACTGTGTCAAAGTGTTAGGTGAGAGGTAGTGTTGTTGTGTCCGGGCTATTGTTTCCGGACTCTCCCTCCCATGATACTGACGGCTTGAACAACCTCTCAAGGAAGATGTTGGGAGGGATGGCATCGCGCTTGGCGCCAATGCGTGCCAACACGTCTGCTGCCCGGTTGTTCTCGCGGGCTATGTGATGAAATTCGAGCCCCTCAAACCGAGCTGACATTTTTAAGACGGCATTGCGATAAGCTGCCATTTTCGGATCCTTGGTGTCAAAGTCTCCATTTATTTGGGATATCGCGAGGTTTGAATCCCTGCGGACCTCTAGGCGCTGAATGCCCATGGAGACTGCCATCCGGAGACCATGTAGAAGGGCCTCATATTCGGCTGCGTTGTTGGAATCCGTGTACATTATCTGAAGTACGTATTGTACTATATCTCCGGTTGGGGACGTCATAACGATGCCAGCCCCCAGGCTAGCCAACATTTTGGAGCCGTCGAAGTGCATGATCCACTTGGAGTATGCGCCGTACTCTTTAGGGAGCTCGGCTTCAGTCCATTCGGCGATGAAGTCGGCCAAAACCTGCGACTTAATAGCTCGCCTGGCTTGTAAGTTATGCGGAACGGGAGGAGCTCGATGGCCCATTTGGCAATCCGGCCCGTTGCGTCGCGGTTGTTTATAATATCATTAAGGGGTACTTCGGATGCGACTGGTATTGAACACTCTTGAAAATAGTGTCGCAGCTTCCGGGATGCCATGAACACCGTGTATGCTATCTTTTGATAATGCGGGTACCGTGACTTGCATGGAGTTAGGACAGTGGACATGTAGTAAACTGGTTTTTGGAGAGGGAACTTGTGTCCGTCCGTTTCTCGTTCGATGACGAGCACCGCGCTTACAACTTGATGGGTTGCCACGATGTAAAATAGCATTGGTTCGCCCGTGTTGGGCGCGGCTAGGACCGAATTTTTTGCCAGTATGGCTTTGATTTCTTCGAGTCCGGCAGTGGTGGCATCCGTCCACTCGAAGTGTTCGGTGCACCGCAGGAGGCGATAAAGGGGTAATGCCTTTTCTCCCAAGCGGGAGATAAAGCGGCTTAGAGCCGCCACACATCCTATCAATTTTTGTATTTGTTTGAGGTCTTTTGGGGTATCCAATTGTGACAGAGCTCGGATCTTGGCTGGGTTTGCTTCAATTCCTCTACCGGATACGATGAAGCCCAAGAGCTTTCCGGCTGGTACACCGAAAATGCATTTTTCCGGGTTGAGCTTGATGTCATATGTTCGGAGATCGTCGAACGTGAGCCTCAAGTCATCTACTATAGTATCGACGTGTTTGGTTTTGACGACCACGTCATCTACGTACGCCTCAATTGTTTTGCCGATCTGGTTGGCCAGACATGTCTGAATCATGCGCTGATATGTTGCGCCGGCGTTTTTGAGCCCGAAGGGCATTGTGTTGAAGCAGAATGGGTCGTATGGGGTGATGAATGCCGTTGCGGCTTGGTCTGACTCTGCCATCTTGATTTGGTGGTAGCCAGATTATGCATCAAGGAAACACAGTGAGTCGTGCCCTGCGGTGGCGTCGATGATTTGATCAATTCGGGGGAGTGGGAAAGGATCCTTTGGGTAGGCCTTATTTAGGTCTTTGAAATCGACACATAGGCGCCAGGATTTGTCCTTCTTTGGTACCATCACCAGGTTTGCTAGCCAGTCCGGATGTTTTATATCTCTGATGAATCCGGCTTCGAGTAGTTTTGCTAGCTCTTCTCCCATGGCTTGTCTCTTGGGTTCGGAGAAATGCCGCAGAGTCTGCTTAACGGGCTTAAACCCCTTTAGGATGTTCAGGTTGTGCTCAGCCAGCCTGCGTGGGATTCCTGGCATGTCTGAAGGGTGCCAGGCAAAAATGTCCCAATTTTCTCGCAGGAATTCTCTGAGTGCGGCATCTACATTGGGTTTTAGTTGCGCCCCGATGGAGGCCGTTTTTGTGGGGTTCGTTGGATGGACTTGGAATTTGACTATTTCGTCCGCTGGTTTGAAAGAGGTGGACTTGGATCTCTTATCTAGTATCACATCGTCCCTGTCCACCGTGGAGCGCAACGCAGTTAGTTCCTCGACCGCTAGGGCTTCGGATAATGCCTCTAGGGCCAGTGCGACTGTCTTGTTTTCGGCGCGGAGCGCTATGTCCGGATCACTTGCAAGAGTGATGATTCCATTGGGTCCGGGCATTTTGAGCTTCATGTACCCATAATGGGGTATGGCTTGAAAACTTGTAAATGCTTCTCGCCCCTAGCAGAGCGTGGTATCCGCTGCTGAACGGGGCCACTTGAAATGTGACCTCCTCGGATATGTAATTATCCGGCGTGCCGAACACCACATCCAGTGTGATTTTCCCTGAACAGCACGCTTCCCGGCTTGGTATTATTCCTCTGAAGGTTGTGTTGCTTCGCTCAATGCGACTCCAGTCTATTTCCATTTTTCGCAGGGTTTCCTCGTAGATGAGGTTAAGTCCGCTGCCGCCGTCCATGAGTACCTTTGTATGTCGGAAGCCGTCCACTATCGGACTGAGGACCAATGCGGCTGGTGCTCGGGCTGTCCGGAATTTAGGTTCATCACTGGCATTAAAAGTAATAGCCGTGCCACTCCATGGGTTTATTGTTGCTACTTGGTAGACTTTGGTAAGGTTGCGGAGGGTTCGTTTCATCGCATTGTTTGATGCGAAGGTCTCGAAGACTGTCGATACCGTACTGGCGTTTCTGGGGTGGTGTTCTTCGGATTCTCGAGTTAGAAGCTCCTCGCCACTTCTGGCCACCTGCCGGAGTATCCAACATGCTCTAAGGCTGTGAGTTGGTGTGACTTCGCCTGAACTATGAATTTTACAGGGTCCATTGAGCCATCCCTCCAGTACGGTCCCATACCCTATAGAGGGTTTTTGTTTTTTGATGTTTGGCTCAGGTGCCTGGCGATAATGCGCCCTTTTGTTTCGGACTCGTGTTGAATTCAGGGCCGGATTGTCCCAGAATTTATTTTTGGTTTTCCGAACGCTTTCTGTCGCACGGTACTTTCGTACTATGGATGTCAAGTCGGCGAAGCGTGTAATGTCGCGGTGACTTATGGCGTTGAGGATTCCGATGTCCGTGCAGTTGTTACAGAAGAATGAAATTGCTTCTTCCTCACGGCAGTCCCTTATCCTGTTCATAACCAGGAGGAATCTGGCCCAATAGTGGTGTACTGTTTCCCCGGGCACTTGCCGTATTTGTGGGTGGGCGAGTGGATTTAAATCCGGAACCTTGCCCGATAAAAGATTCAGGGGCCAAGAAGTTTCCGAATTCGGAAGCTTGCTTTCTTGGACATTATTCAATGAATCACACCTGCTGCCTGACTTTAGGTTCAGGACTTGGGCAACATCCTCTCCTCCGCGGGTATCCGGCTTGGAGGGGTCGGGAATCCGGACACATCTGGTCCTTAGAGCGGGCGAAGACGCGCCACATTGTTCTTCCACCACTTCAACATGGTGGGTGACCTAGGGAGAGTCGATCTCTCTCTGATCGGGTTTAAGCCCAATCTGGCCGTAATCTGTAGCGACTCCCAGGGCGGCAATGCGATCCAGGAGCTCATTCAGGGAAGAGAGCTCCGTCGGATCTAACTGCTCGGCAAGTTCCAAGCTGATGTGAAGATTGCTTTCGATGGCCTGAGAGGTCATCGTCGGCGCGGCGGACGAACAGGCGGTCATCAAAAACCTGCCTAGCCGGAGAGTTTGACCGACAGACAAAGCTCCTTTAGCGATAGCGCCGTCTTTAAAGACGGGGTGCGGCATCCTTCCTGACAGTGACGACACAGAGGAACTCTCAATGGAAGCACCAATGTCGGTGTCAAAACCGGCGGATCTCGGGTAGGGGGTCTCGAACTGTGCGTCTAGGCGGATGGTAACAGGAGACAAGGGACACGATGTTTTTACCCAGGTTCGGGCCCTCTCGGTGGAGGTAAAACCCTACTCTTGCTTGATTAATATTGATGGTATGGGTATTACAAGAGTTGATCTACCACGAGATCAGAGAGGCTAAACCCTAGAAGCTAGCCTATGGTATGATTGTTGTTCGTCCTACGGACTAAAACTCTCCGGTTTATATAGACACAGGAAAGGGCTAGGGTTACACAGAGTCGGTTACAATGGGAGGAGATCTTCATATCGTATCGCCAAGCTTGCCTTCCATGCCAAGGAAAGTCCCTATGCGGACACATGACGAAGTCTTCAATCTTGTATCTTCATAGTCCGGGAGTCCGGCCAAAGGTCATAGTCCGGCCATCCGGACACCCCCTAATCCAGGACTCCCTCAATCGCTATAGCTATCTTAGCTATAGCGCGTTTTGCAAAACGCGCTATCGCTAAGTTTGACTTAACCAAAAAATGGTTTCCCCTCGGCCACCACTTCTCCCCCAAATCCCTCGCCCCACTTCACTGCCGTCTCCCCAATTCACAGTCGTCTCCTGCCGACGTCGACGCCCCCGGAGCCACCAGAGCCGCGCGCCGTCGACGCCACCGGAGCCGCCCCCACCGCCACCGGAGTCGTGCGGCCTCATCAATGCCACCGGGGCCACCCTCGGCGCCACGGGAGCCACCCTCGACGCCCCTGCCTGCCTCGCCACAACACCCTCCCTCGCCGTCACCGGAGACGCCCCTGCCTTCCTCGCCACCACTGGCTCCGTCGCCACCACCGGAGCCATCGTCTATAAGCCCCCACCCCTCCTCTCTCTCTCTCACGCATATCAAAAACACTGGACAGAGAACTAGCTAGCTAGGTTAACTAGTTTAAATAGGTTAGTGCAAAATTTTATTTAGGGCTTTGACAGAGAACTAGCTAGGTTAACTAGTTTAATTAGGTTAATTATCTAGGTAAATTAAGTTAACTAGCTAGGTTAATTAGGTTCATTAGGTTAACAAGCTAGGTTAAGTAGGTTGGCTAGGTTAGAGCAAAAATTTATTTAGAGCATTAGGTCAGAAGGGTTAGAGAAATGGAGTTCCTTTGCAATTTAATTGGGTTCTGTCCTAGGCAGAGAAGGGTTAGAGAAAATAATGTGTGTGTGTGTGT
>NC_041385.1:790417864-790419064 GCF_002162155.2 Triticum dicoccoides | reverse complement strand
TGTGTGTGTGAGGAATAGCTAGATCAACATAATTTGGGTTCTGTCCTAGGCAGAGAAGTGTTTAGTGAGGTCATTTTGCAGAGGTTTTTGATTTTTGAAAAGACCACTATTTTTCAAGGAAAAGAATTTAGGCAAGTTTTATTTTAAAGATGATCCCCTCCTAGACTTATATTGTTGATTATATCTTTTCATTGAAGTGGTCATGTTATATCTTTTCATTGAAGTAGTTCGATTGTGCCCAAGTGGCCTTTTGTTTTTTCCAGGGAATGAAGCCGAGTGGCCTATGTTTTGCCGGAATGTTGATTCATTTCCGTTCGGCAAATTTCAGGTGCTTGATTTGTCCACTTTTTAGCAAAGGTCATGCGGAAATTTTCCCCTAATTTCGGGGTGACTTGTGCTACAAACTAGAACATATCGAGTGCCCGGGATTTGCCGCCGGAAAGGAATCAACGTTCCTGCAAAACATAGGCCTTTTTTATGTCATAATTCATTTTATTAGGTCTAGAACTAATTGACTAGATTTAATCGTAGGAAACATGGCTAGCAACGTATGTTGAATTCAGCTTGGAGTTAATTGACATGGATAAGATTTCCAAATGAATACAGAACCTACAAAGAAGAAAGAATGGATTAGGCTATTCTATCAATGCGATGGCATGTCATCTGCAACCTTCAAGGCCACCTGCCACTGAAAGTAACGCTCGGGTATGAGCTAGACTCTAGTACTTGGGCACAAAATTACTGGATGGGTAGCTAATGTGCTCACAAACCCTCCTCTGCATAACCATATGATCGACACTTATAAAGGATGCACTGCTCTCTATAGTCCCTTTGTAGCCTCTAACTATTGTATTGGGATAGTGCTAGCAGCCAAACAAACACGAACAAGGTCGATGCTCAGCAAGGGAGTGCAGTGACAATAAACTATGGGTTGGATCAATGCAATCCTTTATGACATATGAACGGGAGGCATATGGAAACACATCTCACAGAGAATCATATGTTCCGTAGCAAAGTTCACTGACAAAGTACAATCATATGTTTCATAGCCAAGATCAGTGACAAAGTATTCACGAGGGGAAAAGCACAGGCAATAGTAATCTACTCACGCAAGAGATCGCGATGTCAATCGAAACCACTCCCTAGCCATATAGCCACATACAGGAACTGAAAGTGGACCAGAAATTTGAAGTTGTACAA
>NC_041385.1:790411822-790417639 GCF_002162155.2 Triticum dicoccoides | reverse complement strand
AAATCAAGACCAAGATTTTACAATAAGCGAGCGAAGGGGGAGAATGGAGACATGGAGTGTACCTCCCCAGGTTGATGTATCATTGGTCGCTGGAATTGTGGTGTCGCTCCTAGGCAACGGCCGGTGGAGGTGCACGGTGGGCAGTGGCATACCTGCAGGGTGTGCCGGGTGTGTTTGGGATTTTTTACCATGTAGTAATGATTAGCTGATTTTCAAGGCCTATCCAAGGTTCCAAGCCTATTAAAATAGACGTCAAGTATTTTTAAAGTGTGCACACCCATCATTCTATTTTGGGCCCGCCACTCGCAGTGCGTGTGCACACAAGAGAGAGGGGGACAATGAAGATTGAGAGGGGCGGAGGAGGCAAGACGAATGGACTGAGAGGGGAAGGACAAGAAAGATGGGTGAAAGCAAACCAGCGGAAGACACGAAGTCACAATGCACAAAAAGCACCCAGGCAACCAGCAAAATTCTCTTGCCTGGAAAAAACAAGCACAATTCTGTTTATTTTTCAGTAGTACAATCACAACTCGGCATCTATCTATCTATTATATATAAATAGTATTTGACGGGCTCATCCGAAAAAAGAGAAATATAATAGAAAATCCCACAAAAAACAGAAAAATCCATCCGTTTATTTAATAGGTTAAAAGTTTATAGCCATTAGATATTGTTAAAGTTAAAAAATTACCCACCATTGCCATCATAGAAGAAAAACATTCGCTAAAAATGCCTTCTAATAAAAAGATGAAGCTACGATTCCTTTAAAAAGGACGCCGATAAGTGCCACACGTGTGGGCGTTAGGAAGACTGTCCATACATTTTGTGTGGTGTATAAGAGGAACATCTCACACACCTACGTATGGGCAAAACAAGTAATGCCCACACACCTCTTTTTTTTCCTCCCGGCCCCTCTTACACGCGTGCGTGTGGGCGAAGTAGATAACGCCCACACGCCCCGTATGTCAGACCTCATACCTCCTGGTCCCGCACGCCACGCGTGAGAGGCACCGCACGCCCGCAGTTGCCAGGGTCCAGACCCTCGTCCATGTTCGTTTAACTGCAGTTGCCATGTCGCTGAACTACGGTTGCCGTGTCGGATAACTGCAGTTGCCATGGTTGCTCAACTGCAGTTGCCATGTATGGTCTAGTCTACTTTAGTTGCCATGATTTCAAAATTTTAGGAGTTGCCACATACTAACACTAGGAAGTTGAGAGAGTTGTCATGTGCTCACAAGCATGCTAGGGCAGTTGCCATGTAAAAAGGAAGAGTTGCCATCTGCTTACGTGCACGTTAGGGCAGTTGCCATGTACCATGCAAAAACACATGGCAACTCGGTAAAGAGAGAGTTGCCATCTGCTTACGTGCATACTAGGCAGTTGCCGTGTGCCCTGCAAAACACATGGCAACTCGGATAAAAAAGAAATTGTCACCTGCTTATAAAGCATACTAGGGCAGTTGCCATGTGCGCTGCAAAACATGTGGCAACTAGCAGCTTGGGTGTGGGAGAGGAGACGGGCGTGTGGGCGAGATGGCAAATGCCCACACACTAACCCTTATGCGTGCGTGAAAAGTGACGTGTGGGCGAACTGTTGAACGCCCACACACCAGCCCCTCCCGTGTGATGAAACGACCGTGTGGGCGACCGGGTAAACGCCCACACACCAGGCCAGTCCTACGTGACACTAAAACATGCCAAGATTCGTGTCTCACGAACGGATGCGGATCCACGCGTGTGGGTGAGATGTAAACGCCCACACGTGTGGGCGTTAACATTTCCGTTTAAAAAAGAAGGAGCTACATGCTTTGTTTTGAAACATGAAAGTATGGAAAGAAAAAACATAAAGGAATTGCTCTAATGCCCTAGCTAGCACCGGCGGCAACCATGTGCGCCCGCTACAGGAAATCTTGCGGCCCCTTCCTCATCTGGCGGCAAGAATCAGTTGTACGCTTGAAGATTGATCACCAATAGATCGATTATTTGGGTTTCGGGCCGGCCGTGAAAATCAATTCGCCTTGCGTCTTGCGGCTGTCTTGTGTGTAGGTGCGTATGATGGAGATTGATCGGGAGTGGATCAATTGTTGACGTTCCTGGCCGGCCGCAAGAACTAATTAGTTTTGGAGCTAGGTATTGTATACGTGCGCATGACTCAAGATACGTGGAAGCTAGCTTTGTACTAGAGTTAGACCCATCATGGTCACGCATAGCCAGAAAAACTCGGCCGTGAAGCTGTGCCAAGTGCCAACAGTCAGCGACATAGGTGAGTATGATATGTACACAAAATTTCAGATCATATATTCACGTGAGTTTCCTCCATGGCTGCAATACACAGATTTGATTTCTGTGCTTAGAAGCTAGATGGATTCTATCAGGATTGGTCTAAGAAGCTTTTTCTGCAAAAGTATTGGGAGGCTTCTTTCTTAATTGCGGTATGCGGTAGTCTATTTCTATAGTTTACTCTAGAGTAGCAAGGTGTGTTATTCATCTGATCTTGATAACTTGTAGAATTGAAGTGTGCTCTGTGTGTCCTTACTCCTTACTTATTAAGGCTAGCTAACAAAGTCGTCATAGTCAGATTAAGCTACTTATATCTAACCTAAACATGGAAACTTATTTTTTGCTAGAAATTTGTTTTGGACTAGGTGAATATTTACTTAGCATAATCAACTTTTTTCTTGATATTAACATATAATGATCGGCTAACGGAGAATAACATTAGATGTACTGAAAAGTTCACATAAGAAAAAGAACTTCCAGCCGTCAATGAAGCGTAGACTCATGTACTAGCTGCTAAAATTGACACAAACTCGGTAAAGATCAATATTGTCATGTATTAATTTCAAGCTAGCTTTCAATGGTGTGTTTGTGCTTAGAATTGGAAGGATACATCATAAGATTGACATGGCACATAATTAGTATAATTTATGTTTGAAATAAGTACTATGATCTGAATTAGTCGTACAACATTAACATAGTACGTTATGTTGCATTGTGGCATGCGACAGATGTGAAGTTATGCGAAGACGGAGATGTGTAGTACTAACATTACTTTGCTGGTGTTGAGTACTTGGTATTGTTCGCCAAGCTCGGTAAAAAGTGGAGGGGCATAAAAAGAATAAATATACGCCTTAAGCTGTATTTGGCATTCATAACTTTCTTTCATCATTTAGTACCTTGACCATAAATTAACCAGTCAAAAACCCATATCAACCAGTATACAAGATTGTAGAAAGACATAAATGATAACACTTATCACTAATAAAACAGTACCTTGATTTAATTATATTAGTCCAATTGTGCAATGATGCAAAAAGAATATGGGGGACGGGGCCTATAGGTGGAATGGAGAGAAATTCAAGTTGGGTTGCCACCGTCGAGGATGAAGACATCAAGACAACTTTTCAGGCTGCCTCACTTTAGGATACCGATGATGCGTATGGGACGGGACTTGGGAATCACAATGCCCCTACGAATCTCAAACTTGCGCAGGATAAAAAGCTTGATTATCACCTCCATGAATGCTGATGGTAAATGCACCATCAATTTCCATGAGCTCGCGTCCTCCCGTTAATAGCTGCTACACAGGATGCTACCCGTCCATCATTGTTGACCAAACATGGAGATCTATGAGGCGCATGGGAGCCAAACATGTCTGCGTAGAAGGCAACCCCGTGGAAGTACACCCGACCCAAGCCACAAAATGCGTACACGCTAAGGGCCATCAAGGAGGAAAATAGATGAGCTTCAGAGTGATCCTCATAACTCCAACTACAATTAACATGTCAATCTTACATGATATCAGACAATAACAAATATATTCAAAGAGAAAACAAAACATATCTAAGAAAAAACTACATCCAAATAAATATTATATTTGTGAATTTTATCACATTTGGTTCCAATTTTTGTTTATACAAATCAAATAACATATTTTCATTATAAAACTTTCTAAAGTTCTAGCCCGCGCACCGAGCGGGCCACATTGCTAGTTGAAACTGGAAAGAAAAAGGAAAAGACTTGATTTCAACCGGCTGATAACACACAGATTTCATCCGCGTGCGCACCGTTAGATCAAGCTGCCATCAACACGCAGTGTCCTGCTTCAACCATGTCCTCGCAAGGCCACGTGTCTCCAAGCTTATCCCCTCACCGCCCATCGTCTTCCCCATCTCTCCATCATTTTCTCCTTACCCACATGTGAAGCATAACACAATGTGATCTGGCTCTCTCCTCGGTCCTCACGCTACCTCCGGCTGCAGAACACAGCACCGGTTGCTGCAGGGCAGGGAACGGAGCACCAGTGCTGCCAGAGCTGCGAGGTTCGCCGTAGCTCCAGGCCGCCTGGTGCTGCGCCGTAGTTGCAGGCCGCTGGGAGCTGCGAGGGTCGCCGTAGCTGCAGGCTGTCTGGTGCTGCGCCGCAGCTGCAGCCGCCGGGAGCTGCGAGGGGTTGTGTAGCCGTGCTGAAATCAATGGTCTACCTCCCCGAACTGCTGCCACCCTCAAGTGATGCAGCCAAATCGATGGCCGGATTAGGTTGCTGCAATGCTCGGTGCCTCTGCTGTGAGCACCGCGCGGCGGAGCTGAGAGAGTATGGAAGTCGGCTGACGATGGGCTGCTGTGGGCGTTGGCTGCCGGGACTGCAATGGAGCTCCGCCAGGGTTGAAATGGAGCCCAGCACCATGGCGCTCGGGGCTGCAATGGAGCTCCGCCAGGGTTGGAATGGAGCCCAGCACCATGGCGCTCGGGGCTGCAATGAAGCGTCGTCGGTGCCGCAATAGAGCGGCGCTGCTGCCGATGGCACGACAAGTCGAGGACGCTGCAATGGAGCGGCGCTGCTGCCGACGGCACGACAAGTAGAGGATGCTGCAATGGAGCAGCGCTGCTGCCGACGGCACGACAAATCGAGGACACTGCAATGAAGTGGCGCTGCTGCCGACGCACGACAAGTCGAGGACGGCAGCGCAGCAATGATGTGTCGATGGAGCCACCGACGACCGGGGCGGTGGTCGACATCATCCTTTTGGTTTTCTTTTTTCAGCATGGAGGTTGCTGCATCGCTAGGGATGCAACAATGTGACGGTGTCGCACCTAGATGATGTTGTGTTTGTTGGGTCGCAACATCGCTGCTGCTATGACGATATCGTCGGCACCGGTGCCCTTGCCACGTTGAGGACACGGTGCAGTCGCGTTGGTCCTGCAGAGTCAGAGTCACGTTTGCTGCTTGTGTTGGACGTGAGGCAACGGGAGGACGGGGGAAGATGCACTGCTTTAAACGCTTTAAATCGAATGACCACTTGTGCATTGATTTCTTTCAGCCACCGAGAAAAAGGGTGATTCACGCAGCCGTATGATTTAATCGCTGTCTTCCTCAACAAAACAGCAAACTGCAGGTTCGCGAAATCCCCCGACTCAGCTCCCATGCGCGGCTTCGGCAGTGGCAACAACCACTGCCCGCTCGCAGCTGATGCTTCGCAGCGCTGTTCTTCACTGCTCGCCGAAGTACCTTCCCTGCTCGCTGCTCGCCCACATTGGTTGCAACTCCTGTCGTTCGCCGCTTCAAGCATTGGCGGCCGCCGCGCTGCTCGCCCCGTACGCCGGTTGAAACATCGCCATGTGCTGCTTCCGGCCGCACCGCCTGTTGTAGGAGTGCCCGTCCCCCTAGTTTCAACACCGAGCAGGTCGGTTGCGGCGAAACGGTCGTTGCGGCGGTTACCTCGCCGGCCGTAGCAGCAACTGTTGGTGGTTCCTGCATTTTGGCACGACAGTTGCAGCAAAAATGGTTCTTGTCGTGACCCTCGAAACACAGCGGTAGCCT
>NC_041385.1:790326111-790411530 GCF_002162155.2 Triticum dicoccoides | reverse complement strand
GCCTGTTGTAGCATTTGGCTGGAGGTTGCAGCAAAAACGGTTCTCGCCGTGACTATCGCAACATGGAAGTGGTCGGTTCCAGCATTTGGCTGGACGGTTGCAGCATCCATCTTTGCTGCAGCCGTCGCCGATTCCAGCCCGGTTTTAGCACGGCATCGCGACTCGCACTCCTGCACTCTTGTCGGCTGTAGCACAAATCATCACGGGCAGTAGCTTTTTGGTGCGCCTGTTGCAGCATTTGCGGCGACTGCCATCATGGCTCGCACTCGGTTGTAGCACGAATTGCCGCCGGTTGTATCTTTTTGTGTCGTCGGTGATACCTATTTATGTTGTCGGTTGAAGATTTTGCGTGCCCCTGACGCTCACAGCCTTGACGGTGATGACGGTGGTTTGCAGCACCTAGCCTCGCCGCCCCCATGCCGGCTACAGGTTCACAGCTCACCGTCACCGGCGACAGCTTCAAGCCGCTTTGCACGCAGCATAATAAACGCCTCCTGTGGCTGCGGTCCCCCACAAGCGTCGCCGTCTGGCATGCTTCCTACGGAGACGCGAAAACCTTGGGTGAGACGCGTCCCATGGTGCTCGAGTGGAGCTGGGAGGAGACACAAGCCATGGCTGGCTGGTATGTGGAGAGAAAAGGTGAGAGATGAGAGGAAAAAAGGGTACTACTATACGACTAAAACGAGTCGACCAGAAAAACTCGGGTGAAGATAAGGGAAGGAAAAGCGATGCGGAGTCGACCACAACGCGCGTGTGCGGGATGACCAGCCAAAAACTCAGCCGGTCGACCGGGCGCAATCATTTATCAAAGAAGAAACAACAAATTTGCATGAATCCATCGGACAAAACACCCGAGTTTTTTTGGTCCACTTGTTAAGAGGATGGTGGTATTCCTAACCCACCAGGTTCAAGTCCTAGTGTTCACATTATATACTACATTTATTTTAGGATTTCCGCATGATGCGTGTTCAATGGAAGGAGACGTTCCTATCGACTACGAGGTGCCTCCGATGACTTCGTCAATCTCAAGATGATATGTCGGGTCGGTCTTTCGAAGGTACTCATATGGGTAGTGTGTGTGTTTATAGGGGTGAGTATACTTGCGTATATATGAGCGTTTGCGTTTGTACTATGTTCTCAAAAAAATTATTACCGTTAAGTTAGAACATTGGTAGAAACACGAATTGCGGTCGCCGTATTATTATGAGCGTGGCCGAAACACACTGAAGGATGGGTGGCCTAGTCGCGGGCGGGTGGGCGTGGCGTGCATTGGCAGTGGCCCAGGTTGGGCTGTTGGGAGCCGCGTGAAGCAAGGCACCGAGTGGGAAGTCGGCTGCGAGCAAATTGATCTGACAGGAGCAATGGAGTGTGAGATTTGTTTGAAAAACAAAAGAGTAGTCTGCACATGGTGATGGTATTTACGTGGCATGGATAGCAACATGAAAGGCAATGACATTGGGAGTTGTGAGGTACATGCTTGGTGAACCACGAGACTACCGGAAATTATTTTCTTTAGGATGTGTTGCTAATTGCACGTGTGTTTTCTATCAGTTTGCTGGCAGGTCTACGACGTGCGCATCAGGTTTGGGGAGCCTGGAGTGCGTGGCAGGGATTATGCATACACAGGGCGTCAAGCAATGCACGAAGATGTGCGGGCGGACAAGACGCAGGGTGGAGCATGGTTGCAGTCGGATAATTTCGGCTTGGTCGGACTGGACTGTCTGATGGATCGACGGGGATGTCGGTCAAAGCAGAAGACGACGGTGATTTCAGCAAGGACGACATAGGAGCGTGATGCTGATGGTGACCGACTTCTGGGGCGTGGAAACACGTGGTGCAGGCTTGAGGGCTTGTGCGGCTTCAACAAACTATTGCGCGGGGTTGATTCAAGACGGTGCACATGAGAGCTTGGACTTGACAGGGCGCGGGAGGGTGGCACGTACAACCACCATGGAGTCATGTTGAAGGTGGAGCTGGAGTCCGGCGGAAGACTTCACTCTGTGCTGATGGAGGCGGTACGGTGTAAGAATTCAGAGAGTCGAAGCCTATTTCAGCGGGATAGCAAGAGACACGTGGATCAGACTGGGTACCAGTGGTCTGATGGAGACGTGATACTCGGCATCGGTCGATGATGATCGGTGGTTCTCTGCAGTGGGGGTTGAGGCAGTGGGGGCTAGCTACCCGGGAGACTCGACCAGGACAGCAGAGGCTCGACGCGGTGATAGCGGCGAGGCATGCGGTAAGCACGGGACACAGCGACAGACCAAGACACTGGTGGTCAAACATATGGTCAGACAAAGTGTGCAAGGGTGCTGAAGCAGTGTTGACGAGTACCAGATTCAAGTTGGTGACTCGGTCTATCGGTGCTAGTTGATGGACAGGAGTTGACCATGGAGAATCTGAGAAAGTGACGGAAAGTCTGAAATTGTCAAAACCTGAGAGAGTACATGGCTGTATATTCTGTGGTGTTCAGCGCACATGGCAAAGTGCGGATGACAAGTACAGAAGGAGGCGGAGTGCTATAGCTGTGGGACATGTCAGAGACTATCCGGGAAAAAGGATGAGACAACTGTGAATTTGACTCAGGGTGACACAGGGCGACGGTGAAATTCCTTCAAGTTTCAGACAGACGGTCAAGAAAGAGCGGTGATGTTGAGTTCAGGTAACTCTTGTATGTGACATCCAATATGTGAGTTGTTCATTTTCACACAGGTAAGTTATCGGTGTGTGATGGCGTTGAACGGAAACTCCAGAAGTTGGGAGCACAAAGTAGAGTAATGAAAAACTTAATTTTGCTCGTGTTGACTGTGGTCAAGAAGCACAAAGTAGAGTAATGAAAAACTTAATTTTGCTCGTGTTGACTGTGGTCAAGAAAAGGAGGGACTACAAGTTGCAGGTGGAGTTACATGGAGTTTGGGAGTAGCAGTGGTGCTCATGGCATATCTCAAGTTCATTGTACAAGGAGGTTCGATGCATGGATGAATTCAAGGTGGTGAAGAATATTCTACAAGGTGGAGTTTGTTAGAATTGTGTCGAATATTATTGTACAAGGTAGGTTACAGTTGGACTTGGTTTTGGACTGTGTGTAGACAGGGTAAGAGTTGTGTCATAATAGGACACCTGTATCCTAGGCCTCTCATATATATCGGAGGTAGACACACGATGTAACCTATATCAACACAATAGCACCGGAACGCAGGGGAGGCCGGCGACATGTGCCGGTGTCCAGGGCGACCGGGTGCGGTATTGTGACGGTGTCACGGGGAGGAGCGCCCGTAGTCAGGCCCCGGGGATGTAGCCATATCGGTGAACCTCGTTAACAAATCTCGGTGTCGTGCTTGTGTGATTGCTTGGTCCTCGGTAGATCGACGGAGCGCCTTGGATTTATTCTAACACCTACCTAGTTAGTCAACTCCATGATGGCGCTGACGATGTCGCCGCCCGCAGCCTTGAGCACCTTCACGGCCCTGGATCTCGGCACGGAGGCCTGCGTCATCATGAGCTCAACATCTTTCTTGTCGACACGAGTCTCATCGACCTCCTCGTCGTCATGGGCTGCTGCCACGGACGGCTCGCCCTTCGAGATGATGCTGCTCAGGCTCGGCGCCTTGAACTGCTCCGCCGCTTGTGTCTGCAGCTGAGTGCTCAGGTCCTCAATCTTGGCCTCCCCGAACATGACGTAGGTATCTGAGTTTGAGCTCTTGAAGCCATCTGGCTTGGAGAGGACAAACATAACCTGCAATTGTGTGGAGAAGTTAAGAAAATGCAACAACCAACAGCATATAATTATGCTATGCTACAGGGAACAGTGGCATGAAGTGGCAAAGATGCTCACGCTCTTGTTCTTCTTGATAGTTACACGGCTCACACCAGTAATGGCCTTCATGCCAAGCTTCTCCATGGCTTTCCTGCTTTTCTTCTCACTCCTACTCTGCCTAGATCTTCCACTAGCATCACCTCCTAGACCCAGAAAGCACAGATGCATAATGTCAGATTTTCAACATTTTGCACAAGACCAGAATTCTACAACTTAGACATAGTTCACTTCATGGATTTTTACCTGTAATCATTGGAAATGGCAAGTGTAACATTCATACAACACTTAAGTTTTCTCAAGCAAGACTAAACAAAAAATGTGACTGCAATCAAGCCTTCTTGTTGCACATTATCATTTTTTGAATTTTGAACAAGATATCCCTCTTAGGGTAAGGTACAAAGCATTAGCTACTTGTATAATGGAAATTCCAGCATCACTTCATACTTAATGCATTGAAATGGTTTACCTAGTAAGATTATACTTGCAAAAGCAAGATTTTACATTCATGACTTGTTCCTATATCAAAGTAAATGCTATAGTTGAACATTCATGTATATGTCATGCAGGTTGAAATTGATACAAAATTGATACAAGGTGCCACCTCAGCATGGTTTTCATGTCAATGGGTAGAGTGCAATATACTTGTGTTACAAACCTCTTCTTAAATGCTCTTCATGGGATAACTTCTGTTTCTTCATGATCAGTGCGCTCCTCACCAATTTCTCATCTTTCAGAGTTGATATGAGATTATGTATGTATTTGATGGTTGTTTTTGCATTGAAGAATTTGTTATTTTCTTCACCAAGCTAGACCCATCTCGATAGTAGCTACTTCTTTCCAATCAATCCTCTAGTGACCCAAGAGTTTAAATATGTTCTCTTTTCATATAGTTTTGTTGTTGTCTCCCACTGTATTGACGGGCCTATATTCTTAAGTGGTGTCATAGTAAAAGATCACGCTATTAGTATTTCGAATTGCTCCAGAGAGATTAGAGTGTCTTGGCCCACAGATTGATACTTTTTCTCGATCTTTTGAATTTTATCGTAATAATTTTGACATTGTCCCCTTGATTGGAAGGTTGATCCCATATATTCTTGATAGTCTACTAGATGTTGAAGCCAGTAGTTTTCTGAATAGAATTAAATTAGATACGAATGTGACTATCTAGATGAAATTAGGAGTATGATCAGAGGTGGTTTTGGCCAATGTGATAGCCCAGGTATTAGGGTAAGCAATAGTCCAAGCTTATGAAGAAATGACAAATTCAAACGCTCAAACATAGGGATGTCTTGCATATTTCTCCAATTATAGCTTGTTCCCTTTGAAGGGATTTCGACAACGCTTAGGTGATTAATGGTAGCATTGAAGTACATCATGCCTTGAATGTTGCCCCTTCTCCATTTTTATTATCATGGTATCTGATGAACTTGAATTCTGTTGCAATGATCCAGCCTTTTGTCATCCAACTATTAAATGTTTTGGAACGAGTCCATAAATGCTTATCTTTCTTTCAATTGGAAGGGTCCATAAGCATTTGTTAAGATCGAAGGGTCTGCTAAGTTAATGGAAGTGAACGAAATAGATAAAAAAGAAATCATTCTGAAGAATCTTCTCCCTTGAAAATACTATCATTCCATACAATTACCAACCCCCTAAGGCCACTACTAAAGGCAAGATTTTTTGATCTCCAGGGACAGTTTCAACTATCTTTGGTAAAAGTTTTCTCTTTATTTCCTGATACACAAAATTACGCACCGTTTCTTCAATTTTATTTGATATAGCAGTCCACATTTTGTCATAGTTAGTTCCCCTAATATTCATGATTAATATTTTCCATTTTGTATTTATGATACCGAGTGAAATCCATACACTACTAGGGAAAAGCCTAGCAGTAGCGCGGGGTCCGGCGCTACTGATAAGGCACTACTGCTAACATGTATCAGCAGCGCGTGTTGACCAACACTAAAGCTATACATGGCTAGCAGCAGCGAGCTTTAGCGCAACGCGCTACTGCTAATATCTGCAGCGCTTTTATCTAGGGCGCGCTACTGGTAAGTTTATTCCCCTCGCCACTGTTAGTTTTATTAGTTTTTGTTTTTTTCTGCATATTTGTTTTATATTTGAACAGGCTTTATACAATAATCTTTAGCATATCATACACATACAAATGTAATCATAGCATCAAATCATGTCATCATCATAATCATCATCCAACACAAAGTGGTCTCTTGTCATCATCTCGAAAATAGCGATACAAGTCTTGATTACTTGCAACTACATCGTCATCCATCTAAACAATGATATACGCGAGAAGAGCTATCACTATGAGTGAGAGCAGAACTATGCAGTACATGAGTTTGTATCCCTCTCTCGCACTAGTGTGAACCTAAACTAACTATTGGTTGTCACTCAGAAACCGGAAACCGGTACAACTGGGCCTGACACTCTGGCCACTCGTTGTATACTCCTGGCATAACACTTCTTCGCCATCGATGATCTATGCACCTACATCGTCACATGAGTCGATGACAACATATATAGTTGAGCAACAGAAAGAGACAGACTTGGCAAAAATAGAAGCAACATATCATAAGCATAAATAACAAAGTTCATCGTACCCAAAATGCCCTAAATAGAGTGATCTTCGCTAGTCGAGGAGGACGGTTTAATTACATCACGAATAAATTTTCGTCATGCATAACTCAAAGTTTCGTCATACAGAAAGTATGGACTAAACGGACACATTGTCATATATCGACAATCACTCAAATATGTCGTGCCATCCATCCAAGTCGGGGAGATAGTCCCCGAGCTTAGTGAAAGGCTTCAGGTCGAGACACTAAGCGGCTACGCGTGTTCGGACGTCTTCCAGCGACATTTGCCCTTCCTCGTAGAACATCCCTATTTTTTCGAGGACCTCCTTCATGATGATTTGGGCAAGTTCACACTGGATGTGATAGAACTCAGCTCGAAGTCGATGATCCGGGATATCTCCTACATTCTTTGCCCATTGCAGAATATGGGCATCCCCGGATGTAGGTGACATGTGAAGGTTCTGCTGATCCCGTCTGTACTCCAGCATGTGGTGTAGGACATAGAATCCATCACTAAGAGTATCACTTGGTTGCTGGATGCAGCAGAAGTCGGTCTTATGGCCGAAGGCGGGCCTGTTGTTCCTAGTCTTCTTGGTCTTGATCTCTCCACCCCGTACGCCATAGAAAAAGATAGCACTGTCGAGAACAGACTTGATGTGGGTATAATAATTTTTATTCATGTTCTTCGACGAGTCCAAGTAAAGAACGTGGGAGTATCGGGGGTAAAGGATAATGAGGACGGCACGCCCGTGGTTGCGCAAAATAAGTACACCTCAAATTAATTAGCCTCCACCGTGCAAATGAATGATTGAAATCGAAGGAAGGATATCCGCGCGGATGACTTATAGGGGATGATAAGGCACGAGAATCGTCTCCTTGTACTTATTGGCGACCATGAAATCGACGATGTAGTCCCTCGCGTATTCACAGTGCTCTGCACAGACAACCAAGAAGCCCTCGTGCATGAAGTACGGGTCAGCGACACAGATATAAGGTATTTGCTCAATCCCGATGATGTAGTCCATGTACAAGGCATAAAGGCGAACAAACATAAAATCCATCTTCTTCAAGTGAAACATTTCGAAGATGTAATCGAATCGAAGGAAGAACTTCTCCGTGGGGAATGTGTCAACGTACAACCTTTGTGGCGGCACGTTAACCACGTAGAGTGGGTATCATGTATTTTCTGAGGCGATTAGGCTTTTCTCTCTCCGCATCACATCGCATGAAGTCTCCTTAGATCGTCCTGTATGGCTCCTACCGATGCCTTAGGTAGGATTGGTTCACGGGGATATGGTATTTTGCCGCACCTGGGACAGGTATACGGTCTTCAACCCGAGGCTGCGGAGGCGGCTGGATCATAGAAGTAGCTTTATTGTTGCCTTTCCTCGCTCTCTTCCTATGCTTCTTTGGTGCAAGGTCGTCTACAGTATGTTCAGCCTCCGGAGGCGGCAATTCAGGCACCGACTCAAGACGCTCAAACCCCGAGTAGTCATACTACTGAGCCATCAATCCTCCGTCATCATAGGCGCCAGTATTGAGATACTGTTGAGTGTCATCCTCATCCTCAACCTCATCTATGGTGACATCATCAGCGACTAATGGAGCCTCTTCCTCACCTTGTCCGCTATCACCCAGCACGACAGGCGACGCTAATTGGGTAGGTGGGGTGTTGATGCTCATACCTTGATGAGGCCGCGTGGTCGTGGGTGTGCTCCCGGCCGCCTCCAGACGAAGCAGACTCTTTTGCCACAACAGGACCCATGTCTTGCAATCGCCAAGCCACCGCGGGGTCTTGTCGTCATCCCCCCTAGTATCGATGGAGCCAAATTCTTGTGGCCTAGTTTGACACTGGCCACGGAAACCTTGAAGACGTCAGGGGGGGATTGGCCGGCTGTGGAACAATTGTTCCTTCGGCTTCATTATCATCGCCTTCCCCATGTTCACCTTATGGCCGTTGATGTCGTACAATATGGTGCATGGGGCGTCGGCCTGCAAAGACATGTCTGCGACATGAGACATCCGAAAGGCAATGGAAATGGGAGATTATGCATTTATTGAAGAGGGCCGGTGTGACAGGTACCATGAGGGCGTCGAGCTCGGCCAAAGACGAAGCACCGCCGAGCACGTCCGAGATGAAGGACGGGCTGCTATGAGCAGGTGCGGGAGCCGGTGCAGGAGAAGGTGTTGGTGTAGGAGCATGTGCTGGTGCAGGTGCTGGTGCAACGCTAGTCGAGCTGCTCCGAAAGAAGTCGGCAAGGGGAAAGTCCACTGCATTTTTATTTGGATTTGTCTGTTCCAACTAACGACAGCCAGAACCAAGACACCATACGAATCTGCAATCGCCTGTTTTGTGGCAGCTACCGCTGTTGCGACTGTCTCAGCTAATTTCTTCTCAGCCACAATCTCAACCTTCTTGTTGATGTTTTCTTCAGTTAACCTCCGTCTTTCCTTTCTCTCCTCCGTGGTCTCATGGTAGTACTTCTTCCACGTGGCGCCGTCTCCGACATCATGCACGCGTCCATACGACGGCCGAGTGTCCACCGGGAGTCATTTCAATATGTTCAATGCCCAGTTGAATGGGGTGTCCCACTTGGGCCTCGCCAACGCCTCAGACGGCTAGTCGCTTTCGGCCGCAATCCTATGCTGCTCTCCCTGCAAAAGGAACAAGGATCATTTACAAATATGACTAAACGTGCAATCGAATTGATCAGAAACTAAAATTACCAGCAGTCTCCTAAACTCCGTCATGACCGGGTCCGTCTCGAAAACCTTCTTGACTGGGTCCCAATGGTACCGGCCCCTGAGGATGTAACGCTCCTGTGGGACAGTGAACTCCGCCAAGGGGTCTGGGATGCCCAGACTTTCGTGTTCCGCGTCCTCCTTGTCCCATATGGACCTCTTCCCCGCGTAACCACGGCCTCCAGGTGGTGGCATCCCAGGTTCCTCTCTTGAAGACCCTTCATGTACTTCGACTTTTCTATTGCAGCTTCGGCATCGCAAGCCGCCTTGAATATTTCAAACTGCTCTTCCGTGATTGTCATATTATCCTTTTAAATCTTGGAGTAGGGTTCCTTTTTGTTGATGATCCGATGTTTCACCATTACTTTCCAGACGGCTAACGCGTCGCTAAACTTGGTCATGGCCCATTTTTTATCTTCTTCATTGTCGGGTCTTTCTCTGGCTTAGTATATTGGATTTCATCCCGGCCCGGGAACAAGAATATCTGGTGCAGCAGGGTTAGGAGGGAGTGCTTCATATTTCGTATCTTCTTTAGTGCCTCATCGTTGATTGTGGCGCACGTCCGTATGATGCAGCCTATTTGATTGTCGTAGCACGAGCACGCTTCCACAGGCAGTTTTGGCTCAAAATTGCCTTCGTCCACCTCTGTGACCACTAGTCTAGTAGTGAGGAGCTGGTTTGAGCGTCCACATCTCCTCTTCTGTTTCGGTTCTTTGGCTTTGCCAGTCTCGGTGTTGGTATGGGTCTCAATGCCAGTATCGGCGCCGGTCTCGATGTCGGTCTCAGATATGACAAGTGGGCCCAGCAATAACAACTGTTGATCGTCAGCAAGGTTGAAAATTTTGTCTGTCGCCAGGTAGACATCGTCGCGATCACCAGAACCCTGTCCTTCATCATTGCTAGCCATGTTTCCTACAATTAAATCTAGTCAATTAATTCTAGACTTAATAAATTGAATAATGACATAAAAAAGGCCTATGTTTTGCCGGAACGTTGTTCCTTCACGGTGCGGCAAATCCCAGGCACTCGATATGTCCTAGTTTGTAGCACAAGTCATCCCGAAATTCACGGAAAATTTCGGCATGACCTTTGCTAAAAAGTGGACAAATCGAGCACCTGAAATTTGCCAGAACGGAAATGACAACATTCCGGCAAAACATAGGCCACCCGGCTTCATTCCCTAGAAACAACAAAAGGCCATTGGGGCACAATCGAACCACTTCAATGTTGCATATAATAGGACCACTTAAGAACATGTGCATGAGCAACTACAACAGTAGATAAACATGAGCAAACATAATTGAGGAATTTTCATATATCGACCACTTCTAATTTGCCCAAATTACGAACCCTAGAACTCAAATTATGAACCTAGAACTCAAATTATGTCCTAAATTTTTGTCCTAATAAAAATTCACTAAAAATTAAGAACCTACTGGACTTGCAGCACTCATAGAAATTTATATTTTTATATTGATTTTTCTCTAAACTAAATCCTACTACCCTAGTTAACATCTAGTTAAACCTTACTTTCCTAACATTTGTAATTAAAAAGTACAGCCCTAACCCTACTGCCCTAGTCAAGCATATACAATTTTTTCCTAAAAATTATATTTAGTTAACTATTGAACTAAATTTTACTCTAAACTAAACCCTACTGCCCTAATTAACATCTAGTTAAACAAACTAAATTCAAAAACTAAACCCTACTAAACTAATTAACTTCTACATTATCTACTACTTAACATCTATTATTACCTTAACTAAAAAACATCTACTATTAACCCTACTGCCCTAGTTAACTAGTACCACCACAACTACTAATTAACATCTACCACTACTACTTAAAAACATTATCTATGAACCCTACTACTAATTAACATCTACTACTACTACTAATTAATATGGTAGGAAGAACAGACAGAGAGAGAGAGGAGAGGTGGGGGGCTTACAGAGAGGGGAGAGACGATGGCGGGGAGGTGCTCGGCAACGGAGGCAGGGCGGCGAGGGCGTGCGGCTCTGTTGGCGGCGACGGAGGCAGTGGCGGGAAGGACCGGACGAGGGAAGCAGTGGCGGCGAGGGCGCACGGCTCCGGTGGCGGCGAGGATGCACGGCTCCGGTGGCGGCGACGACGGCGAGCAAGCAGGGGCGGCGAGGGAGAGGCAGTGATGGAGGATATCGATGGGGAATTGGGGGAAGGATGCTACCTCTTGAGCACTGTGTTGGATTTCCTCGAAGAGGAGAGGATGATGTAGTAAAGTAGCGTAAGTATTTCCCTCAGTTTTTGAGAACCAAGGTATCAATCCAGTAGGAGACCACGCACAAGTCCCTCGTACCTACACAAAATTGTAGCAACTCGCAACCAACGCTTAGGGGTTGTCAATCCTTTCACGGTCACTTACGAGAGTGAGATCTGATAGAGATAATATTTTTGGTATTTTTGATAGATAGATGCGAAGTAAAAAAGTAAAGGCAACGTAAAAACAAAGCAAGTAAATAAAGTGATATAGATTGATATGATGAGAATAGACACGGGGGGCAAAGGTTTCACTAGTGGCTTCTCTCGAGAACATAAGTATTCTACGGTGGGTGAACAAATTACTGCTGAGCAATTGACAGAATTGAGCATAGTTATAAGTATATCTAGGCGATGATCATGTATATAGGCATCACGTCCAAAACAAGTAGATCGAAACGCTTCTGCATCTACTACTATTACTCCACTCATCGACCGCTATCCAGCATGCATCTAGAGTATTAAGTAAAAAACAGAGTAACGCCGTAAGCAAGATGACATGATGTAGAGGGATAAATTCATGCAATATGATAAAAAACCCATCTTGTTATCCTCGATGGCAACAATACAATACGTGCCTTGCAACTCTTTCTGTCACTGAGTAAGGACAGCGCAAGATTGAACCCAAAGCTAAGCACTTCTCCCATTGCAAGAACTACCAATCTAGTTGGCCAAACCAAATAAGATAATTCGAAGAGACTTGCAAAGATAACTCAATCGTACATACAAGAATTCAGAGAAGAATCAAATAATTTCCATAGATAATACTGGATCATAAACCCACAATTCATCGGTCTCAACAAACACACCGCAAAAAGAAGATTACATCAAATAGATCTCCACGAGAGAGGGGGAGAACATTGTATTGAGATCCAAAAAGAGAAAAGAAGCCATCTAGCTACTAGCTATGGACCCGAAGGTCTGAAGTAAACTACTCACACTTCATTGGAGGGGCTATGGTGATGATGTAGAAGCCCTCCATGGTGGATGCCCCCTCCGGTGGACCTCCGGAACAGGCCCCAAGATGGGATCTCGTGGATACAGAAAGTTGCGGCGGTGGAATTAGGTTTTTGGCTCCTGTTCTGATCGTTCGGGGATACGTAGGTATATATAGGAGGAAGGAGTACGTCGGTGGAGCTCTGAGGGCCCCACGAGGTAGGGGGGCGCGCACTCCACCCTCGTGACCGCCTCTGGCGCTTCTTGGAGTAGGGTCCAAGTCTCCTGGGTCACGTTCGGTTGGAAAATCACGATCCCGAAGGTTTCATTCCGTTTGGACTCCGTTTGATATTCTGCTTCTTTGAAATACTAAAAAAGGCAAAAAACAGCAATTCTGGGTTGGGCCTCCGGTTAATAGGTTAGTCCCAAAAATAATATAAAAGTGGAAAATAAAGCCCAATATAGTCCAAAATAGTAGATAAAGTAGCATGGAGCAATCAAAAATTATAGATACGTTGGAGACGTATCAAGCATCCCCAAGCTTAATTCCTGCTCGTCCTCGAGTAGGTAAATGATAAAAAAGAATTTTTGATGCGGAGTGATACTTTGGCATAATTTCAATGTAAATCTTCTTAATTGTGATATGAATATTCAGATCCGAAAGATTCAAGACAAAAGTTCATATTGACACAAAAATAATAATACTTCAAGCATACTAATCAAAGCAATCATGTCTTCTCAAAATAGCATGGCAAAAGAAAGTTCATCCCTACAAAATCATATAGTTAGGCTATGCTTCATTTTCGTCACACAAAGATGTTCCCAACTTCTATACCCCCGATGACAAGCCAAGCAATTGTTTCATACTTAAATAATCTCAAAAAATTTCAACCTTCACGCAATACATGAGCGTGAGCCATGGATATAGCACTATGGGTGGAATAGAATATGATGATGGGGATTGTGTGGAGAAGACAAAAAAAGGAGAAAGTCTCACGTTGACGAGGCTAATCAACGGGCTATGGAGATGCCCATCAATTGATATCAACATGAGGAGTAGGGATTGTCATGCAACGGATGCACTAGAGCTATGAATGCTCAACAAAAGAAAACTAGTGGGTGTGCATCCAACTTGCTTGCTCACGAAGACCTAGGGCATTTGAGGAAGCCCATCGTAGGAATATACAAGCCAAGTTCTATAATGAAAAATTCCCACTAGTATATGAAAGTGATAACACATGAGACTCACTACATGAAAAGCATGGTGCTACTTTGAAGCACAATATATGAGACTCACTACATGAAGAACGAGGTGCTACTTTGAAGCACAATATATGAGACTCACTACATGAAGAACGAGGTGCTACTTTGAAGCACAAGTGTGGAAAAAGACATAGTAGCATTGCCCTTCTCTTTTCTTTTTTTTGGGCCTTTTTTTTGGCCTTTCTTTTTTTTATTTGGGCAATGCTCTAATAATGATGATCACCACACTTCTATAAATTACAACACAAGGATTACAACTCAAAACTTAGAACAAGATATGACTCTATATGAATGCCTCCGGCGGTGTACCAGTATGGTGCAATGAATCAAGAGAGACATGTATAAAAATAATGCTTGGTGGCTTTGCCACAAATACGATGTCAACTACAAGATCATGCAATGGCAATATGACAAAAGTAATGCATGTCATGATGATGATGGTGGAAGTTGCATGGCAATATATCTCGGAATGGCTATGGAAATGTCATAATAGGTAGGTATGGTGGCTGTTTTGAGGAAGATACAAGGAGGTTTATGTGTGATAGAGCGTATCGTATCACGGGGTTTGGATGCACCGGCGAAGTTTGCACCAACTCTCAAGGTGAGAAAGGGCAATGCACGGTACCGAAGAGGCTAGCAATGGCAGAAACATGAGAGTGCGTATAATCCATGGACTCAACATTAGTCAAAAGAACTCATATACTTATTGCAAAAATTTACAAGTCATCAAAAATTCAAGTACTACGCGCATGCTCCTAGGGGGGTATATTTGTAGGAAAAGACCATCGCTCGTCCCCGACCGCCACTCATAAGGATGCACAAGCCAGGTACACTTCATGTTTCAAATTTGTTACATAACTTTAACCATACGTGCATGCTACGGGATTTGCAAACTTCAACACAAGTATTTCTCAAATTCATAATCACCCAACTAGCACGACTATGATATTATCACCTCCATATCTCAAAACAATTATCAAGCATCAAACTTATCTTAGTATTCAACGCACTCAAAAGAAAGTTTCACATATCTTGAACACCAAGTATATTAACATTAAGAAAATTACCATGCTATTAACGACTCTCAAAATAATCTAAGTGAAGCATGAGAGATCAAGTTTCTTTAAAACAAATCCACCACCGTGCTCTAAAAGATCTAAGTGAAGTACTAGAGCAAAAAATTATCACGCTCAAAAAGATATAAGTGAAGCACTATGAGCAAATTATCAAGCTCAAAAGATATAAGCGAAGCACATAGAGTATTCTATCAAATTCCAAATCATATATGGCTCTCTCAAAAAGGTGTGTACAGCAAGGATGATTGTGGTAAACTAACAAGAAAAGACACAAATAATACAAGACGCTCCAAGCAAAACACATATCATGTTGGTGAATAAAAATATAGCTCCAAGTAAATTACCGATGGAAGTGGACGAAAGAGGGGATGCCTTCCGGGGCATCCCCAAGCTTTGAATTTTTGGTGTCCTTGGATTATCTTGGGGGTGCCATGGGCATCCCAAAGATTAGGCTCTTGCCACTCCTTGTTCCATAATCCATCAAAAGAATTCACCCAAAACTTGAAAACTTCACAACACAAAACTCAATAGAAATCTCGTGAGCTCCGTTAGAGAAAGAAAACAAAAGACTACTTCAAGGTACTGTAATTAACTCATTCTTTATTTGAATTGGTGTTAAACCTACTCTATACCAACTTCTTTATGGTTTATAAACTATTTTACTATCCACAGATTCATCAAAATAAGCAAACAACACACGCAAAACAGAATCTGTCAAAAACAGAACAGTCTGTAGTAATCTGTAACTAACGCAAACTTCTGGAACTCTAAAAATTCCAACCAAAATAGGAAGTACTGTACAATTTGTTTATTGATCAGCATAAAAAAGAATCAATGCAAAAGCACGTTACTGTGATTTATTGAATTATTTCTCGTGAACGCAAAGTTTCTGTTTTTCAGCAGAATCAAATCAACTATCATCATAGCTTATCCTATAGGTTCTACTTGGCACAAACACTAATTAAAACATTAAACCACATCCAAACAGAAGGTAGATGGATTATTTATTGCTAACCAGCAAGGATAAATATTGGGTTGTCTCCCAACAAGCGCTTTTCTTTAAAGCCTTTTTAGCTAGGCATTCAGATTTCAATGATGCTCACAAGAAAGTCAAGAATTGAGGCACAAAGAGAGCATCATAAAACATGTGACAAACACACTTAAGTCTAACATACTTCCTATGCATAGGCATCTTATAGGCAAACAAATTATCAAGGCAAGCAAAAACTAGCATATGCAAGGAAGCGGAAAGGAACAATAGCAATCTCAACATAACGAGAGGTAATTTAGTAACATGAAAATTTCTATAACCATATTTTCCTCTCTCATAATAATTACATGTGGGATCATAAGCAAATTCAACAAAATAGCTATCACAAAGTATATTCTCAACACGATCCCCATGCATGCAAAATTGACACTCTTCCAAAATAGTGGGATTAACATTAATTAAAGTCATGACCTTTCCGAACCCACTTTTATCAAAAATATCATAAGATTGAACATACTCCAAATATGTGGGATCTAAAGTTGACACTCTTCCAAACCCACTTTCAATATTATTGCAAACACTATTATCAATCTCATATTCATCATGGGGCTTAAATAAATTTTCAAGATCATAAGAAGAATCACCCCAATCATGATCATTGCAACAAGTAGTAGACATAGCAAAACTAGCATCCCCAACTTAGGGTTTTGCATCTTATTAGCACAATTGACATCAAAAGAATTTATAATAAAGTCATTGCAATCATGCTTTTTATTCAAAGATCTATCATGAGTCGCTTCACGGATTTTAGGCAAAACCTTATAAAGATAATATAGTGCATCCAAATCACTAGGAATTGGTTTATCATAATTGGATCTCTTAAAAAGATTGCCAAGCAGATCAGGATCCATAGATATTGGCTTCTTTATTTAGGAATAAATAAGCATCTAGTCCAACACACGAGCAAACAAAAGGCAAAGGGAAAAGGAGGAGGAGATTGGGAAAGAGAGCGCGAATAAAATGGCAAGGGTGAAGTGGGGGAGAGGAAAACGAGAGGCAAATGGCAAATAATGTAATGCGAGAGATAGGGATTGTGATGGGTACTTGGTATGTTGACTTTTGCATAGGCCTCCCCAGCAACGGCGCCAGAAATTCTTCTTGCTACCTCTTGAGCACTGCGTTGGATTTCCCTGAAGAGGAGAGGATGATGTAGTAAAGTAGCGTAAGTATTTCCCTCAGTTTTTGAGAACCAAGGTATCAATCCAATAGGAGACCACGCACAAGTCCCTCATACCTACACAAAACAATAGCAACTCGCAACCAACGCTTAGGGTTGTCAATCCCTTCACGGTCACTTACGAGAGTGAGATCTGATAGAGATAATATTTTTGGTATTTTTGATAGATAGATGCAAAGTAAAAAGTAAAGGCAAAGTAAAAACAAAGCAAGTAAATAAAGTGATATAGATTGATATGATGAGAATAGACCCGGGGGCCATAGGATTCACTAGTGGCTTCTTTTGAGAGCATAAGTATTCTACGGTGGGTGAACAGATTACTGTTGAGCAATTGATAGAATTGAGCATAGTTATGAGTATATCTAGGCGATGATCATGTATATAGGCATCACGTCCAAAACAAGTAGATCGAAACGATTCTGCATCTACTACTATTACTCCACTCATCGACCGCTATCCAGCATGCATCTAGAGTATTAAGTAAAAAACAGAGTAACGCCGTAAGCAAGATGACATGATGTAGAGGGATAAATTCATGCAATATGATAAAAACCGCATCTTGTTATCCTCGATGGCAACAATACAATACGTGCCTTGCAACTCTTCCTATCACTGAGTAAGGACACCGCAAGATTGAACCCAAAGCTAAGCACTTCTCCCATTGCAAGAACTACCAATCTAGTTTGCCAAACCAAATAAGATAATTCGAAGAGACTTGCAAAGATAACTCAATCATACATAAAAGAATTCAGAGAAGAATCAAATATTTTCCATAGATAATACTGGATCATAAACCCACAATTCATCGGTCTCAACAAACACACCACAAAAAGAAGATTACATCAAATAGATCTCCATGAGAGAGGGGGAGAACATTGTATTGAGATCCTAAAAGAGAGAAGAAGCCATCTAGCTACTAGCTATGGACCGAAGGTCTGAAGTAAACTACTCACACTTCATCGGAGGGGCTGTGGTGATGATGTAGAAGCCCTCCGTGGTGGATGCCCCCTCGGGCGGAGCTCCGGAACAGGCCCCAAGATGGGATCTCGTGTATACAGAAAGTTGCGGCGGTGGAATTAGGTTTTTGGCTCCTGTTCTGATCGTTCGGGTATACGTAGGTATATATAGGAGGAAGGAGTACGTCGGTGGAGCTCCGAGGGGCCCACGAGGTAGGGGGCGCGCCCTCCACCCTCGTGACCGCCTCTGGCGCTTCTTGGAGTAGGGTCCAAGTCTCCTGGGTCACGTTCGGTTGGAAAATCACGATCCCGAAGGTTTCATTCCGTTTGGACTCCGTTTGATAATCTGTTTCTTCGAAATACTGAAAAAGGCAAAAAACAGCAATTCTGGGTTGGGCCTCCGGTTAATAGGTTAGTCCCAAAAATAATATAAAAGTGGAAAATAAAGCCCAATATAGTCCAAAACAGTAGATAAAGTAGCATGGAGCAATCAAAAAATACAGATACGTTGGAGACGTATCAAGCATCCCCAAGCTTAATTCCTGCTCGTCCTCGAGTAGGTAAATGATAAAAAAGAATTTTTGATGCGGAGTGATACTTTGGCATAATTTCAATGTAAATCTTCTTAGTTGTGATATGAATATTCAGATCCGAAAGATTCAAGACAAAAGTTCATATTGACACAAAAATAATAATACTTCAAGCATACTAATCAAAGCAATCATGTCTTCTCAAAATAGCATGGGAAAAGAAAGGTCATCCCTACAAAATCATATAGTTGGGCTATGCTTCATTTTCGTCACACAAAGATGTTCCCAACTTCTATACCCCCGATGACAAGCCAAGCAATTGTTTCATACTTAAATAATCTCAAAAAATTTCAACCTTCATGCAATACATGAGCGTGAGCCATGGATATAGCACTATGGGTGGAATAGAATATGATGATGGGGATTGTGTGGAGAAGACAAAAAAAGGAGAAAGTCTCACGTTGACAAGGCTAATCAACGGGCTATGGAGATGCCCATCAATTGATATCAACATGAGGAGTAGGGATTGCCATGCAACGGATGCACTAGAGCTATGAATGCTCAACAAAATAAAACTAGTGAGTGTGCATCCAACTTACTTGCTCACGAAGACCTAGGGAATTTTGACGAAGCCCATCGTAGGAATATACAAGCCAAGTGCTATAATGAAAAATTCCCACTATTATATGAAAGTGATAACACATGAGACTCACTACATGAAAAGCATGGTGCTATTTTGAAGCACAATATATGAGACTCACTACATGAAGAACGAGGAACGAGGCGCCCTCCACCCTCGTGACCGCCTCTGGCGCTTCTTGGAGTAGGGTCCAAGTCTCATGGGTCATGTTCGGTTGGAAAATCACGATCCCGAAGGTTTCATTCCGTTTGGACTGCGTTTGATATTCTATTTCTTCGAAATACTGAAAAAGCCAAAAAACAGCAATTCTGTGTGGGCCTCTGGTTAATAGGTTAGTCCCAAAAATAATATAAAAGTGGAAAATAAAGCCCAATATAGTCCAAAACAGTAGATAAAGTAGCATGGAGCAATCAAAAATTATAGATATGTTGGAGACGAATCAAAGGACTTAGCAAAATTTGGCGCCCGAGCAGGATTAAGTCAAACTATCAGTAGCGCTAGTAGGAAAAACATGCTATAGCTAAGTTAGCTATAGCGGTTTCTACCAGAGCGCGCTACGTTGCAGACGAATCAAAGGACTTACCAATCGGACCTCTAAAAACCTTTTAGATGTAAGCACTAGTATTAAAAATGGCATGGGTACGAGGTCTTACTCACACAACCTTATATTTGTGCGCGGGATCTTAATTTTATTAAACCGTGCTCTGGAAGAAAACCTCTATGGTGTGCTTCCGACATGAAGATGCAGGGGTCTGTCCAAAGTATGTCTTGACCAGTGCGCGGCATGCATCAAGAGTCAGTTGTCCAACCGATGGCCCTTATTGCTGCATTAGGAATAAACATTCACATAAATGCATTGGGAGTTTAGTGGCTACACCTCATTCATCCCCAAGTAATAGATTTCCTCTACCGTGCTAACCCCTTTTCTCACTTCTATTCAGGAAAGTGTTCCACGTACTCCTCGCTCTTTACCTTCTCCTTGATCGATCTACATGGTCTTGGGTACATGTGGGGCCTTAGAATGAAAACAAGACAAGACACAGTTCCATTGCAACTGGACACATACAAATAACGTCAATCATATGAAGTCATTCCCACGATCCTTGACACAAATACATCGGGTTGCGAGGCCGTGCTTAAACCCATTCCCTTACTAAATTCCTCACACATGGCGATCGGATCACAAGGTGAAGTTATTGAAGATGACATAAAGATGAATGATTGATAGATAATATGTCTTACAATAGTTGCCGGTTGCGATATGCCGGTTAAAAGTATGACTAACTTGGAGATGGATGAGGCTATGAAGATGAGATGGAAAATGATGGCAACTAGGGGCGGAATGGAGGATCACCTCGATCTTGTGCTCCTCAAGCTAGGCGCGGAGCAGCTTCGCCTGCAGCTTAGCGACCATCATGGTGGGTTGCTCGTGGGTAAAACCTTGGCGGAGGGAAAAGTAAAACCCTAGCTAGGAGGGGGTTGGGAGAGGGAGAGGAGAGGACTAAGAGATACTGCGACGGGAGGAGGAAGGGAAAAGACCCACTTGACTTGTGTGGTGGTCGGGTGAGTGTCGATTGGGCCTAAACCATGTTGTTTAGGCTAGGGCCTAAACTATGTTTTTTAGGGTTAGGGGCGTAGACTTTGTTGGTTCGAACTAGTTTGAAAATGTCCAATCCAATTCCCTAGGCACATCTTGGCGATCAAGAAATCGCATTCCACTAAAAAAACGTGTTTTCCGTGAGAGACACATATTTGTTTCTCGTGGATGCACATATTTATTTCGGCAAGAGGCATAGGTTTTCCTCTCGAAAAAGAGGGAAAACATATTTTGTTTTTTGTTTCTTCCGCGGGGGGGCACATATTTGTTTCTCATGGAGGCACGGAATTTGCTTCCGCGAGTGCCTGTCAGAAAAGAAAAAAAATGTGTTTTCTTTTCTTTGTGCTTCGCTAGAGGCACAGATTTGCTCCTCGTGAAGGCAGAGGTTTGCTTCTCGCGGGAGACTCAAAAAAGAAAAGGTCGTGTTTTGTTTTCTCTTTTCTACTGCGAGGGCATAGGTGTGCTACCACTAGAGGCACAGTTGTGCCTCTTCGAAAAGGACAAAATAGTGGGGGGAAGCCGTTCTTTCGGCTCGGGCTTATTTTTCTAGTTTTCCTGGGTTTTTTGTGAAAAAAAAGTTCATCAAAACCTATTAACATAGGATCTAGTTTCGAAGATCTGGACACCAGAAATCCAACGGCGAAAACGGTTCAAGATTTAGACGCATGGTTTAAGAGATAAAACATTTTGAATAAACGAATCTAAAAAAGGAAACACCCGGTTTGTGACAAATGGCGCACCTGCAGTGCGCCACTTCTCGCAATCCGAAAAGATGGAAGTGACCTTTGCAAGGGATACTCTTTAACTAGCGATTTTGCTAATTGGCGCCCACTATGCTAGTTATAGTGTATTCTCCTAATTGGCGCCCACCTGTGTTCTAAATGGGCCAGCCCATAACATGATCCCACTATAGATTTTGGGAATCTTTTGGTTTCTGGGCTGGTTTTTGGGTTTGTTTATTACCAAATTTTCACTAGGTATTTTCAGTTTCCTTCTTTTCTTTTCTTTTCTTTCTAAATTGGTGAACTTTTACCTACTTCAAGAACATTTTTTGAATTCAAGAATTTTTTTAATCCATCAACTTTTCTCAAATTCCTGAATGTTTTATCAAAATCGTGAACTTTTTCCAAATTTTGAATTTTTTATGAATTCTTGAACTTTCTTACTTATATGATGTTGTATAACACTTTTTCCCTAAAAATCGCACCTTTTTCAAATTTTGACCTTATTCAGACCCAATGAACTTTGTATAAGAAATTATGAACTTTTTCTTAAATTTGTTAACATTTCTCAAATTCATGAATTGCTTTTGAAATCATGAACTTTTTTAAAAATTCACATTCATGAATTGTTGAATTAAGCAAACATATGTTTTACATTGTATAATTAAAATTTAGGATTTCTTCTTCGGCATAATGTGCGACGCGATGCCTCTGGGTTCTTCATCCATCAAGGGCAATATGCTCTTGACCTGTTGGACCGTGCTGGCATGACCGACTACAAGCTGGCCACCATGCCTGCTAAGGTGAAGCCGAAGCTCTCTGCCACAGCTGGACAACCTGCCACCGCGCCGCTCTCTACCACAGTATTGTTGATGCACTTCAGTACATCATGCTCACCAGACCAGACATTCAGTTTGCGGTGCAGCAAGTTTGCTTGCAGATGCACTCGCCGCGTGATGCTCACGGGTCTCTGGTCAAGCGCATTCTATGGTACATTCCTGGCACGCCGACCTATGCTCCTCCTCTCCGCGCCTTCGCCTCCATCGAGCTTCTTGCTTCCACGGATGTGAATTGGCCTGGTTGTCCTGACACCCGGCGATCCACGTTTGGAAACTGTGTCTTCTTCGATGACTCCCTTGTCTCGTGGTCCTCTAAGCGGCAACCTACTGTCTCCCCACTACAAGAAATATGTCAACTTATGACCTTGACTATTGATCACTAAAAGGTCACTGTTTTTCATTTGTGACTTTTTTGTGACAAAAACAGAAGGTCAAAAGCTGGCGGTCGTAAACTAAAATTAACGACCTTCTTTGTGAGAAGGTCGTAGACATTTACGACCAAAATATGCCTACTGTTCTGTTTTGGTCACTAGCAGCCTCCCTAGACCACGTAGGCATCCGACGTGGCAATCTGATGTGGCACAAGAATCAGCCCGGTCCAATTCGGTGTTTATATGGGTCGAGCCCGTTAATTCAGCCCATTTACATATATTTTTCCTATTATTTTTTTGTCAGCTTCATGGACCAAGCCCAACATTGCAGCCTTTTTATTTATATTTTTCCTGTTATTTTTTACTAGCTGCATGGGCCTAGCCCAGCAATTGAACGTTTTTTTCTTGGCCATTGCCTTTTATAGTCCATTTTTTCGCCCTCAACCCTTTTATAGTCCATTACTGTTTTGGGCCTCTGCCTTTTTACATTCCATATACTTTTTGGGCCTTGGCCTTTTCGTTTGTCCCACTGGCCATCTTTCTATATCTCACACTTCCACAATAAACAAATGAAAAATATTTCAAATGGCAAGAAAACATACTAAACTGTTAAAATGATAGCCAATATTAGCACCAAATATGCTGACTACTGTACAACATACAAGATTACAGTATTTACAATACAACCAGATATGCTAGCCACTGTACAACATAACTAGCACTACTAACTCGCTACTCTTTACTTTGTCGGGCTTCAAGCTTCTTCAAATTTCTTCAGCCCGGAGCTCCTGTAAAGAGAGGTAACACCACACTTTTAGACCTAGATCAAGGCACAAAATGTTTATTTGGTTGGCTCATGCTGCAACAACCACATAGAAGCATAATTATAAGCACAAATAAACCAACCATCTCAGTTCAAGCAAATGATCTATATTAGCAAAGCATGAAAAAGGAAGCAGCACATGACTTCAAATAGGAATAATGTATACAAGTATAATAGAAAAATATGAGAAACTATCACAGTACAAAAATGGTATCGCAGAATTATATAGCTAACTCAATGACAGATTAAAATGTTTTACTCAACATATGGAACTCAAAAGAACTTTTCTGGTTAGTCAAGATCATCACTAGTAGAAAAACGACTTTTAGTACCGGTTCGTAAGGACCTTTAGTACCGGTTTTGGAACCGGTACTAAAGAGTGGGGACTAAAGGTCCCCCCCCCCCTTTAGTACCGGTTCAACACGAACCGGGACCAAAGGCCCACCACGTGGCATGAGGCGCGCCGTGGTCTGGGGGACCTTTAGTCCTGGTTGGTAAGGTTTTTTTTGAAATAAAGAAAAAAACAGCCCGCCTACTGGGCCGGCACCGCCTGCATACGACTAGAATGCCAATCTCTAGTTGGGCCAGGATGCAGGCCCGTACGGCCCAGTAGGCCCCACAGGGCAGAAGACTTACAATAGGCCCACAAAGGCCTGCTTAGAGAGGAGCTCGACACGGTAGCCGCGGCGGGGCTTATAAACCGGTGCGAGTTCCTCTCAACTAGCGAGGTGGGACTAAACATTGTGCACTACGGGTGGCAGCGTACCACCTTTAGTACCGGTTGGTGGCTCCAACCGGTACTAAAGGCGGGGTCTTTAGTACCGGTTGGAGCCACTAACCCGTACTAAAGGCCACCACCTTTAGTACCGGTTGGTGGCTCCAACCGGTACTAAAGGGGGGGGGGGGTCTTAGTACCGGTTGGAGCCACCAACCCGTACTAAAGACCACCACCTCTTTAATACCGGTTTGTGGCACGAACCGATACTAAAGATTCGCCACGAACCGGTACTAATGAGCGCCGCCCGCCTGGCCGTTGGAACCGGCACTAATGGTCACATTAGTGCCGGTTCAGTTGCAAACCGGGACTAATGAGTTTCACATTAGACCCTTTTTCTACTAGTGCATCTTAACTGCAGAAATTAGATAGTATGAAGGGAATATTCTAATGATCAAAATAGATGAAGATGGCAACATAATATAAGCAGAGTAATAAGAATAGTATTGTTACTGGCCATGTTTAAGTCAAGCTAGCACTAGTTTGCAGTTGCCACAAAAATATATACACCGATCAAGGATGTAGTTCATGTGTGTGGTGGAGAGAGAAGCGGCCATATGAAGATACCTGCTCTAGAAGGTGTATTTGCAGCAGGTGCCCTGAAGGCAGGAGATGAACACGCTGCCCCTGCCGCAGCCACAACATGCTTTGCAGCCTATGAGACAAAATACAAGCAAAAATTAACATCAGCATAGACAACGGCGACGGCAATCGCAACCCATATACATTAACATAAGTGACATCGATCTGAATCGCAGGACAGACAGTGCTTTGCAGTTGCAGTTTCAGCATCGATAAACATAAATCTGTATTGATATAAAAAAGAAGAAGACTTGTGTTCCTTTGGACAGGAACAACCTTCTGAACCCAAAGAAGTCAATTGTATCCACGCTTGACGGTGGACGCCATCGCTGCCGCCGTCATCTGGATCAGGGTGTCAGGGAGGAAGCAATCCGAAGCAAGAACTGAGAAAATGAAAAGTATCAGCGGCCAGAAGCATGTAGGCAACAGTACTGGATAATCCGTTGCTGCATATAAATACTGAATTACAACAGCAGACATGCTTCGAAAACTACATTACATATTACAGCAGCATGGTAAAAATGTACTCAAATATATTCACAGAAGCACACAGACTATATATAGTCCTTTCACAATTGGAGTAAGAAATGCAAGGATAGTTATAACTTGGAAGTTTCGCACTAATAGCCTAATAACAAATTTCAAATAAAAACAGTATTAATTCTAATATTATATGCCAAAGTAGAAAAGAAAGCCTCGCAGTTCTCTCGGTTATCACAAAAGTAATATGCCACTTTGCTCCAAGCTTCAGTGGGCGGAAAAGAGACAGCATGGGTCACATATGATATGTGCTAGCCACAGAGGCAAGCTCACAGAAACAAACAAAGGGAATGCTAGAATATGATGATACTGTTGTTCTCAGGCGAGGAAATAAAAAATTCAATAACAGAAGCTAATTTCAGGGACCATAATGGCGCTGCATCAAGTGCAGTTCAATTTCATGCTTGTATCAGATGAAATGAAGCAATAGCAAAGCTACGATTCACCTAAAACTATTCCTACTTAATTACTTATGCCAAGTGACACGACATCTAGAGGAATGAACAGACTTGTCACACGGCGAGCTCCACAATGGAAAGAAGCCAGCACAAAAAACTGAGTCTTCTCAGTGAATCAACTCATTACTGAATCTTCTCAGTGAATCAACTAGTACTACAACCAAATTCGGTGAATTAAGCTACTCCATTTTGAAGTACTGCTCGAGTGCTCAAACATGCAAAGATACAAGTACTACAGGTTTCTCGAAGGCGTAGAATCGACCTAGCGTGTCACAAGAGACATATTAGTACATTTTGTTGGTGAGGCAAGGAAACATATAGCACTATGTACCTCATCTAGAGAATTATGCCCAGTTCACTTCATTTGGAGTTAATAAACTCGATAAACTGTCACTGGCAGTAAGACACCACTACTACAAGTACTATTGTAGTAGTTGAGGAAGAAGATTATAGTACAGTACTACTACACATGTGTACTAACTAGTAAGTATTGGCTATTTAGAGTCTTGTAAAGCATTTAGTTACCTTGAAGAACTTGGCAGCTGGTTACTTGGTCCATCAATTTCGTTGGGATGGTGCTAATGCCCTGGACCTGCACCAGAGGAAATCATGGATACGAAGTTAGTATTAGTATGGTGGTGCTCGACCCCCAGAAAAATGGAATTGGTAATTAACACAAACAGGTGGCGTGCTTGGAGGACGGATGTTCAGGCATTTTATTTTAGATAGCCGCCACATGAGAACATAAGGGTATGAAACTGTAAACCCGCTAAACTGAGCGCCTCTTGCTAAAAGGGGAAGGGTGTATGCTATGTGAGACATGCATAAAATCAAATTTCTCCATTAGGTGAAATGCTATGACTGGTGAGTCCATTCACTCACGCTGCCATTGCAATTAAGTTTAGTAGTAGGATGCACCTAAACTGTAATAACTTGACATCAGAACTGACACACAGGAGGGACTAGTGGTCAACAGTATTTACGCTGAAATACTACAGCATCTGATTCGAACAAACAAATTCCCTTAGGAATCTCCAGCCACCCATGTTCTCTAGAAAACATAACACTAAACAATTCCGCATGTTTTACATAAAAGTGACTGGATACTCCAATACTCACTGAACAACCTTTATCAATGAAATTGACACGCGTGGCACAAGTTGTAAGTTGTAGCTAATTATTTCTGTATTATTAGGAATAGTCTGTGTGTGGTAACACACTGACAGTAAACACTATCTGCTGCTTTTGCTGAAGGAAGGAGGCACACGTACCAATCGGAAGTTCCCCGACCTGTTCCGGTGGCACGCATACTGACCAGCAGCGGCACCCCAGCGGCGGCGACTGGACGGCTCCCTTGCACAGACGGAGAGCTGACATGTGCGCTACAGACACAGGATTCGACCAAAAAAAGTCAGACGTTGGAACCAAATCCAGCTATTTCGACGAGGGAATCATTGTTCTTTCAGCTGCAGACACAGGATTCGACGAGCAATGAGTTTACCGTGGGCTGCGAGGGATTTGGCCACCGACCTGTTTCGGGTCGCCTTGTCGTTCATGGCGGAGACGACCCAGTCGACTTGCTTGACCAGGTAGAAGTAGACGTCGGTCTACTCCGACAGGCCGTCGTTGATCACCACAAGCAGCCCAAACGGGCCGAGCAAGCCCCGCCCCACCGCGCTGGCGCTCGCCCTGAAAAAGAGAGGATCAATGAAACTGAGAAACTTGTCCAAGTAGAACTAGATAGAACAACACTGATTGCCTATCTAGGTTAAATATATATATATATATATATATATATATATATATATATATATATATATATATATATATATCACAACGATTTGAGCTGCATTTTAAGAACTGAGAAAGCTAAGAGCTAAGAAAGGGTAAGCTGCAGTTTGAGAGCTAAAGAAAAAACATGTGGCTGTACTGAAGAAAAAGAAAGGTGCTCAGCTACAACACCAACTGTTGTACTATGTGAGCTACAATTTTCAAATCAAAGAACAAAAGTCTGTAGGAGTGATTCGACTACTCATAACAGAAATCTCATATTATACTGAAAATGGCAACTCTTGTTTGGATAGAAAAGTTCTAAGCAATTCAGTTCAGACAGCCACCCCTAAAAAATCATGTGTTTTTTGAAAATTCTAGTGCAAAGAAACATGACTGAGTGCACCACACCAACGTAAGCAACTTACTACAGTGCCAACTAATCTGCCACTTTGCCCCTAAAAAAGAAACAATCTGCCACTTTGGCCCCTATTTTTGTAGCATTTCAGTTATAGAAACTGCAACTTTCATTGCTAAAACATGTCGCTAGTACATTGAAAACTGGTTTATACACAGGCAGTAACCGTGGTGAATGTATACTTGAAGCTATACCAGGATGTAAAAGCCATGCCTCGCCTGTCTACTCGCAGCTAGTTGGGTAATCTACGAAGCAGTAAACTAAATTAGGCACCCACTCGCCTATCCACTTTGGCCCCTATTTTGATTTGTGTGACATAACGCTGAATGAAAAGAATTCATTAGGCACCCACATCATGCATCTAGTAGGCTTGTGTACAGTAAACTAAAGAAGTGGAGATGAGTTGAGAAGTAGCATTTTCTCACCAAAATCTAGCTAATTCCTATACGCAGGAAATCTAGCTACGACGTTCAAGAAAGGAAACTTCCCCAAAAAACTCCAAGAGGGATTCTAGTCAGTTGAGTGATGCTCATGAATTTGCAAGAAGACACGCAGAGGGAAGGGAAGGACATTCAAGAAAGGATTACCGAAAGTAGAAGTAGAAAGAAAATTCTAGGATTTCATCTCAACACACAGATCACAGCAAGTCGAGAAGTAGCACTAATTTGCTGGAGAATGAAACTGGTGGCAGGGGAGGTGGATGATCGGCGACCTGAAGGTGTGCCAGGCAGCGGAGCCGGGGCCGGGAGGTCTCCGCGATGACGACCGTGGCACTCTGCATGAGGAGGGAGGGAATCCACAGCGCTTCAGGTAAGGGAATGGAAGAGAAAGGAAGAGAAAATCGGGAGAATATCTTACCTCGACGAGCAGCGGAAGGATGCGGACGGCCAAGCGGAAGCAGACAACGCCATGGAGATGGAGCACCAGGTCCAACCCATGGTTGCGCGGATCTGGAAGCCGGCCCCATGGAGGAGACGGAACTCCAGGTCCAGGCCCATGGCGGACCTGTCAGCCGCAGCCACCGCCGCTGCCATGGGGATGGAGCTCCAGGTCCAAGCCCTTGCGGATCTGGGAGCTGCCGCTGCCGCCTAACCTGCTCGAGCGCACGATCTCTTCCGATGAAGTGAGGGGATGTGAGGGGAGGTGAGGGAGGGGGGAGAGGGCGGGAGCACCGGCGGCGAGGTCAGAGGGAGGTCGAAGGGAGACGCGGCAGCCAGGATCTGGCGCCGGAGGAGTGCAGCGCTAGGGTTAGCGCGAGAGAGGGGAGGGCTTGCTGCCGTGGGTGGGGTTCGCGCGAGAGAGAAGGGTTGGGTGGGGTTCGCGAGAGAGGGGGGGTTTTGCTGCCCTCCGATGGGATGGATTGATGGATGGATGGATGGACTGATGTTTGCCAGGTCATCGATCCAAGCCACTGGTGATTCCACCAATCAGAATTAAGCTTAGGTAGTTTTGTTTTTTCTTTTGTTTCTCTTATAATTTTCACCCCCTAATTCAGGGTAAACATTCAACATTTTAACCACTTATAGTTTGCTGAAATGAACCAATAGAGTGCACATGTGTGTATCTTGGGATGACAAACAATGTTGATTTGGGGGGTTTTCACTTTCATTGCACAAAAGAGCCATTTTCCAATTTTCAAGTGTCCAAAATGAGTTCTTTTGTGAAGGACCTATCATATAATTATTGCAAAATTGGACCAAATCATTTTTCTAAAATACTAGGCCATATTTAATGCACGATTGACCAAATGGTTGGGTGTAAAAAGTTTTCATCCACCTCTGGTGAAAAATACAAATTTCTGCCGATTCAGTTGGAAGCGGGTCAAATTTGAACTGCAGCTGCCTCATAGTTTGCTCTTTATTTTTTCAAAAAATCATTTCTAGGTACATAAGTATATATTTAATCATAGAAACACCAAAAAATTCCAAGATACAACCACTAGCTAGGAACGGTCATTCCCGCCGTTTTGACCGCATTTTGAAACGGGCATAAAAAATTCAAAAAAAAAACAAAAAATTGGAAAACCTTCGCATTGTGTCATTATATGTGACCAAGTTTCCAGGAAAAATAATAAACTTGTAATACGGAAATTATTTTTAAAAAGTGTTCTCAGAAATGAGCTATCATGCGTGAAGATTCATGGCTTTCAAGCCAAATGATCAGTCTTATGGCCACATTCATGGCATAGTTTGTTCAAATGATCTCATATTATGCACAAGGGTGCATCTTGGAATTCCAAACAATGTTGCCTAAGGGAGTTTTCACTTTCATTGCACAAAAGAGCCATTTTCCATTTTTCAAGTGCCCCAAATAAGGTTTTTTGTGAAGGACCTACCAAATAATTATTGCAAAATTGGACCAAATCATTTTTCTAAAATACTAGGACATATTTAATGCACAATTGACCAAATGTTTGGGTGTAAAAAGTTTTGATCCACCTCTGGTGAAAAAGACAAATTCCCGCTGATTCAGGTGGAAGCGGGCCAAATTTGAACTGCAGCTGCCTCATAGTTTGCTCTTTATTTTTTCCAAAAATCATTTCTAGGTACATAAGTATCTATTTAATCAGAGAAACATCAAAAGTTTTCCAAGATTCAACCACTAGCTAGGAACGGTCAAGCCCGCCGTTTTGACCGCATTTTGAAACGGGCATAAAAAATTCAAAAAAAATCAAAAAATTGGAAAACCTTCGCATTGTGTCACTATATGTGACCAAGTTTCCAGAAAAAATAATAATACGGAAATTATTTTAAAAAAGTGTTCTCAGAAATGAGCTATCATGCGTGAAGATTCATGGCTTTCAAGCCAAATGATCAATCTTATGGCCACATTCATGGCATAGTTTGTTCAAATGATCTCATATTGTGCACAAGGGTGCATCTTGGAATGGCAAACAATGTTGCCTAAGGAACTTTTCATTTTCTTTGCGCAGAAAATTCGTGCCTGAAATGAGTTTTTTTTATGAAGGACCTACCATATATTTGTTGCAAAATTGGACCAAATCAATTTTATAAAATACTAGGCCATATTTAATGCACAATTGACAAAATGGTTGGGTGTCAAAAGTTTTGATCCACCTCTGGTAAAAAAGACAAATTCCCGTCGATTCAGCTGGAAGCAGGTCAAATTTGAACTGCAGATGCCTCATAGTTTGCTATTTATTTTTTCCAAAAAGCATTTCTAGTTACATAAGTACCTATTTAATCATAAATACATGGTTTGGTGGCGATACGTCGAGGTTTGGAGGTGGCCGAGGGCCCCAACTCTAGAGCGCGTAAACTCGCATGCTCGCCGCGTGGTCACCGCGTGACCATGGCGTTGCCATGTGTTCTGGGCTGCCTAGACATGTCTAGTGGGTTGGGCACTCCCCAGGTAGGTGCTAGGAAGAAAATCACAACATAATATTCTCACGAGGAGACCGATCGATGCTCAAACATGAATAAGCAGCCAAGTGTTAGATTAACGGTACGGGAAATGCACATGGCTAATGGGTATGAGTTTTGGCTGAGGATGATCAATTAATAAGAAGACCGTCTTCACAAATTTTCAGCTCAAAAGGAGGAGCCTAGCTGGTACTTGCTTTGCAAAGTACCACAGTGGACATAAATACAAATGTTGAAGCCGGGTTCAAAATAATGAAAGGATTGAGCTAGAATTTGGTGGAGGATGGTTATTTGGGTAGAGGAAAGCGCTGTAGAAAATGGATACCATTTGGACATGCCAAAGTGGTACTTTCTTCACAGAGTGTTTTTCTGAACAGAATAGGAAAATGAATATTTTTGAATTATTTTTGAACTACGCAAGGAAGGTATTTTACATATTTGACGAAGATATGACCCAAAGAATTTATGAGATTTTTTGGGGAATTTTGGGAATGACAGAAATATAGGTTGCTTCACAACCTAGGGCAAAAACTGCCACATGGACATGACACATAGGCAAAACTGATGCGATGGCACCTAGTCATAGCAACCCACCACAATTTACAAGGTTATGACCATCTATATTGGTCATGTTCAACTAGAAATAAAGCAGCGGACCTATGCTATCTGCTTTATGACCATTTCGTGCAAGGAAATTACGACCTTTCTGACCAAAATGGTCGCTATTGTTTAGGGTTTGGAGCCCCCCGAATAGCTTTTGACCAATTGGTCTGAAATGGTCATAGATCTATGACCAATTCTTCCAGGGTCACTGACAGAAGGTCACTAGTTGACATATTTCTTGTAGTGCCCGCTCGAGTGCCGAGGTTGAGTACCATATTGTTGCCAACGTCGTTGCCGAGACTTGTTGGTTGTGTCACCTGCTTGGTGAACTTTTGGGTTTACTTCCGAAGGCTACAGTGATCTTTTGTGATAATGTGTCTTCCACCTATCTTGCGGCCAATCAGGTGCAACACAAGCGCACCAAACACATTGAACTGGATGTTCACTTTGTGTGCGAGAAAGTTCAGTTGAGTCAGCTCCGTGTCCTTCACGTATCGACGACCCGACAGTTCGCCAACATTATGACCAAGGGGTTGCCAACCGCTGCATTCCAAGATTTTCATTCTAGTCTTTGCATCACTGACTCCGACGCTTCGGCTGTGGGGGGTGTTGAACGTGACATATCTGTACTTATCTCTGATTGATCTTCCAATGATCTCTAGCCTTGTATAGATTAACTACTAGAGATAGTGTAAGGTTAGTTGGCTTGTCAAGCAAGACATCACTTGTATATATTGTAACAGACTCCGGTGAATACAATGAGTTGCATCCTATAATCTTCTACACACACTAATAAGCTCACCAACCTTCCCCCGTGTAAGCATGACACGCCTTAGCAAATACTATGTATGTAGCCTTGGCCATCTATCCCCTTACCGAGTATGTTGGCAGGATTGTGATAGCAGCCAAACAAACATGAACAGGGTCGTGGATCTAGAGAGAGAGAGAGAGAGAGAGAGAGAGAGAGAGAGAGAGAGAGATAGAGAGTGAGAGAGAGAGAGATGAAAATTACAATGGCTTAAAGCAGTGCAATCTGTTGTGAATGGGAGGCATGTGTAAGCACCTCATCCGCCACAAATGGAATGGCCGTACAGATAGCTCAACTCCATCGGTTTCCTATAAGACGGAAGGTAGCCTAAATTTGAGGTGACTGCAGAGGGACCAGCGGAATAGAGCAGTGCATGTCAGATCAAAACTAGCACCATGATGAAGGTGCACAGAGAATTAAAGAAAAAACAGAGCAAGTTTATCGTGTACAAAATGGATCCATGTCTGCCTCTCTACCTCCTCAGCCCTGACCTCAAGTGCATACCGCATTAATCTCACACATAACATCTAGTCCACGCAAATTCGTAGTCACAACCAAGGGCTTAGAACCTGAGAAAAACGTTCATGAATGGAGAGTTTCACCTTGCTTCGGGCCGCCGCATCTGTCATTGTGTTGTACGTGAGCCTGAAGGGGGTGGCCATATGGCCATGCTCTTGAGCATAGACGGGTGGATAGAGAGCAAGCGCAATAGGGGAGGCACTTGAGAGTGACAAACTAAAAACTGAAAACTGAATTACAGCTGCATACAGGCAGCTTCACAGCTACTCCTCCACGTCCCCGCTCTATTTTTTGGCCCTGCCATAGAAACACTATTTCGAACATTTAGTTCTCACTCTCATCTCAGGGTGCATCCCCTCACAATGCACTGGTCAGGGGTAATGTCAAAAATGAACTTGATTGGCAAGTTGGCATGCCCACGCTAGCAACATTCCACAAAAGGATAAAAAAAAGTCACTGTAAAAAAACCGAAAAGGTAATATTACATACTATGTCGAACACATAGTGACATGCAGTTCATTTGGAGATAAAATTTGGAACAAAGTTGCAGCGTACCCCAAGTAGCACGGAACCGCGGCTAGACTAGACTCACCGCAACACTCTGGTGTCACACCCGCCAGCGACACCGACACCTCATTGGCCATCAACAATCACTAACTTACTTTTTTGTGTCGCTATATCATTAACTCCCTCCGTTCCTAAATGTAATTCTTTTTAGAGATTTTAATACAAACTACATACGGATGTATATAGACATAGTTTAGAGTGTAGATTCACTCATTTTGCTCTGTATGTAGTCTCTTGTTGGAATCTCTAAAAAGACTTATATTTAGGAACGGAGGGAGTAGAAGATAGCTCTCCTATATTTCCATTAGATGTGGAACCATCAACTTAAGGCACCTTAACATTGAGATTGTCAATTGTACCGGTTAATAAATATTTTTCGTATGGGGTTAATGGATGGATAGCTAACGCGCTCACCAACCTTGTAGATGTAAGCATGACCTACCCTTATAAAGGATGCACTACCTCTATAGCATCATGCCTATCTTATCAGGACAGTACTAGCACCAAAACTAAGTTGAACGCGGTCGAGGCTCTTGGGATAGCAAGAAAACATCACTTACGACAATCAACATGGGTGTAGAATAAGCTCAACACCACATTTCCGTGACACTAGGAAATATTAGCGCAATACTGAGACGAGTGGAACAACCATTGGAGGAGTTATGTTGCTAAGGTTAGTAGGGTAGACAAAGCGAGGGGGCAACTGGGGGGAGAGATATAGAGTGCGGGTGTCGGCTTCCCACAATCTTGTCACCATACATGCAGATTACAAGGATCCTTGACTTTTCAAAGACTACTCAGAGAAAATCCTCGATTTTCCTATCATTCTATGTAAATTTCCATAATGAAAAATATAGTATATGATTATCAAGTATTCTGCAAATTTAGGATTTTGAAGGGAGGAGGGTACTGAAAAGTTGTCTTGGCATACAACAATACTTGAAGTTGGGAAGAAATTCAAAAGGTAAAATGAAATTTTCAAACACATGGAGAAGCAATGTAACCTGGATTTCAAAACAGGTCATAAAGTTATGAAACTGCAAATTTACATTTCCATTAGAACACATTGTCAGACATTAAAAGGCCTATAAAACCTACATGCCAATAGTTTGAAACGAAACACGAATAAAACCTCCAATTGAAGATGAGAATCAAGTAAGCATTCTTGATACAACTCTACCCTTCTACCATTGCACCAAACGCTGATGAAACTCTCTTGAAGATTGGTGGGTTCGATCCAGAGGCTTGCTGGCCAATACTAGTATTAACATAAAAGGTTGTCGCATGCTCGTGATCTCGGTTGCATGGATTCTTTGGAAACAGAGGAACGCTTGAGTGGTTGGTAATATGCATCAACATGTCAATGAGGTCACCTCACTCTCCCATTTATTGGATTGATTCCAGCAATAGAAGTTGGCCATGGAGGTGGGGAGTCAAATCTTAAAGAGTAATTAGTGCATGCGTGTGTGTGCGCACACGCTGTAGCCTATTGACGGTAATGGGGATGAGCTTCTTGTAAAAACATTTTGCTTCCTTCTATTAAAATATGTTACACCAATGGCAACACTAAAAACATGATGACAGGACTGAAGACTCCAGACCCTCCAACGACAAATGCTAACTACAAGTTTCACCTAGCAAGCACCATCATGTTAAGATTTTCTGTTGTGCAAGATGGTATGTTGAATTCAGCTTGGAGTTAATTGATATGGGGATAAGATTTACAAAGGAAAACAGAGGCTGCAAACAAGAAGGAATGCATTAGGCTATTCTATCATGCAAAGATGGATGGCATGTCATTTCCAACCTCCACCTGCCACTGAAATTAAGGCTTGGGAACCAAGTAGACTCTAGGACTTGGGCACAAAATTAATGGATGGGTAGCTAATGTGCTCACCAACCTTCCTCTGTGTAAGCATGCGCTTATAAAGGATGCACTGCTCTCTATATTCCCTTTCTAGCCTCCAACTATGTTATCAAGATAGTGCTAGCAGCCAAACAAACGCGAACAAGGTCAAGTCTCCCGAGTGAGAGAGTGCACTGACAATAAACGATGGATTGGATCAATGCAATCCTTTATAACATATGAATGGGAGGCATATGGAAACACATCGTCTCAAAGAATCATATGTTTCTTAGCCAAGAGCATTAACAAAGTATTTGCAAGGAGGAAAGGCATGGGCAACACTAATGTATTCACACAAGATATTGCGGTATGAGTCAAAACCACTCCTTACCCATATAGTGACATACAAAAACTGAAAGTCGACCAGAAATTTGCAGTTGCACAAACCGGATGACTCAAAATTTTGCCTCTCTTCCCCCTCAACTACAACCACGCCTCGTGAAAACCTAGGGTTTGTGCGCATTCAGAATCGAGACCTAAATTTTTACAATACGCGAGGAAAGCGGGAGAATGCGGACAGGTAGGGAGGCAGAGTGGACGTGTTTGCAGGCTACATCTTAGTACAAATCAATCACTAGTTTAGTGATAATTTTCCAGCCAGCGTTGAACTAATTCGCTGGTTTTGCGGGATATGCAGGACGCCGCTTGCATCCCTACGGACAGGGAGTGTACCTACCCACATCCATCATTGGTCGCTGGAATCATAGTGCCTCTCTTGGCCAACTGCTGGTGGGTGTGAGTAAGGTAGACAGAGAAGCACAGTAGGTGTGCACACAAGAGGGGGGCAGTGGAGAATGAGAGATGGGTGCAGGAGGCGAGATGAATGGACCGAGGGAAAGGGCAAGAAAGATGGACGGAAGCGAACCAGCGGAAGACACAGAAAGTCACACAGCACAAAAAGTAGGCAGGCAACCAACACAATTCTCCTTTTTTACGAGTATTACAATCACAACTGAGCGTCCAAAATTTAAAGGAAAAACAACGAATTTGCACGAATCAAACCAAACACGCCCTAGCCAGAAATTTGGTAGAAATTTTGTTACCCGTTAGTTAGAACATTGGTAAAAACATGAATTAGGGTTCACAAAAAGGTATTATTATGACAAAAAACTTGGCAACTATCCATTTATAAATCCATGTTTGGGTCACAGCACAGAAGTATGATAAGCTACAATTTGGTCAAGATCCAAACATATCCCAGGACTTGTGAAGGTGTTCCTCTTGTCGGCGTTAGCAAATCCTTGCAGGCAAAGCTGCCCCACAACAGCAAAGGACTCCAGCTCTATCACGAGATGAAGGAGCCCAGTTGTTGTCTCCCACTGTACTGACGGGCCTATATTCTTAAGTGGTGTCATAGTAAAAGATCACGCTATTAGTATTTCGAATTGCTGCAGAGATATTAGAGTGTCTTGGCCCCCAGATTGATACTTTTTCTCAATCTTTTGAATTTTACCGTAATAATTTTGACATTGCCCCCTTCATTGGAAGGTTGATCCCATATATTCTTGATAGTCTACTAGATGTTGAAGCCAGTAGTTTTCAAATATGAATAGCATTAAATTAGGTACGAATGTGACTATCTAGATGACACTAGAAGTATGATCAGAGGTGGTTTTGGCCAATGTGATAACCCAGGTATTAGGGTAAGCAATAGTCCAAGCTTATGAAGAAAGGACAAATCCAAACGCTCAAACATAGGGATGTCTTGCATATTGCTCCAATTATAGCTTGTTCCCTTTAAAGGGATTTCAACCATGCTTAGGTGATTAATGGTAGCGTTAAAGTGCATCATGCCTTGAATGTTGCCCCTTTTCTGTTTTTATTATTAGGGTATCTGATGAACTTGAATTCTGTTGCAATGATCCAGCCTTTTGTCATCCAACTATTAAATGTTTGGAACGAGTCCATAAATGTTGATCTTTCTTTCGATTGGAAGGGTCCATAAGCATTTGTTAAGAACGAAGGGTCTGCTAAGCTAATGGAAGTGAACGAAATAGATAAAAAAGAAATCATTCTGAAGAATCTTCTCCCTTGAAAATACTATCATTCCGTAAAATTACCAATCCTATAAGGCCACTACTAAAGGAAAGATTTTTCGATCTCCAGGGGCAGTTTCAAGTATCTTTGGTAAAATTCTTTCTTTATTTCCTAATACACAAAATGACGCACCATTTCTTCAATTTTATTTGATATAGTAGTCCATCTTTTCTCATAGTTAATTCCCCAAATATTCAAGATTAATAGTATCAAGCATATGTGCTTCTTGGACTTCCTAGGACACCTCAATTGCATTATTCAAATTTAAATGTTCAATCCAAGTTGTAGGGCCCTGTTGGACTAGCTTCTACTTGTTTGATCGGCTGAAACTGGAAAGTTGGCATTTCGGTTCCATTAAGTTCAGGTTGTTGAGAGTTGTACTGGCTATCTAGAGGAGTTTGAATTGGCTGGAAAAAATGATGGTTATGGAGGGGAATTATGATCCGGTCCATGTGCTACGACATGTTGAGTATTCAGCTAGTCTTCTTCCAGTAGTTTTTGGAGAGAGTCAATTAGTTCAAACAGTGGTTGAGGCATGTACAATTTTCATGATGTGTCTCTTTTGGATCAATCTCATGTTGCAAGTGAACCATTTGGAAGCATTGTTCAGGAGGAGGAAGGACCAAGTTAAGATTTTGGAGCTCTCAGAAAAAAGTGTTAGTTTCTTGTGGGCCACCTCCAGCAATGGAATTAATAAATCCATTGCTAGCTTCAGTAATAGCGAGAGATAGTGTCCGACTGCTTTTTACCTCCGGGTAAAGCTATTAATCTATGTTGATGTCTAATGGTACCAAAAGATCGTTCATCTATAGGAACTCGGTATTATGTAACTCTCGATTAATATTTTCATTCAGAGGCATAGCTCAAAGTCCCCAGCTCATCCTCCTCTGTTTCTTCCTCGTCTCTTCCACTATTTGTATATTTGAAATTGGCTGGATCTGGTGTGCTGCATTGACATTATCAATTCCTTGTTGCTGAGGTGCATTAACTTTAGCAAAAGGTAGCATTTCAATCATATGATTCTCTTGATTGAGATGAATATGACCCTGATCTAGTCTTGGGCGAGGATTTCCATCAATTGGGATGGGATCTTCACCGGTGGACCACCACCCATCATTCACTACTAGGGAAAACCATATACACAGAAACGTACCAGTAGTGCGGGTCACAAACAAGTGCTGCTACTACTTAGCACTAGCGCCCGGCAAATAAACGCGCTGCAGCTAAGCTTATAGCAGTAGCACGTCATACGAAAGAAGCGCTACTACTACAATTCTGACACTGTTCTCAGCAGGCTAGGAATAGTAGTAGCGAGCTTACGCAAAGCCCGCTGCTGCTAAGGTTGTTGTAGCAGCGTGTTTTACACGGAAAGCACTACTGCTAATGAAAATAAAATAAAAAAACATATAGAGAAGTAAATGAAAATGGAAGAAATAGAAAAAGGGGTAAGGAAAAAAAGAAAATGTGAAGGAAAATAAAAGAAAAATAAAAATAAAGGAGAAAGGCATAGCAGCATTGTGCTTTTAGGACAAATGCTATAGCTAAAATAGCAGTAGCGCGTTCTCTCAGCACTATATCTAAGTTAGCTATAGCTAATGTAGCAGCAGCGCTTTTCCGTGCCTGCGCTACTGCTATTTTTGTCTTAACCGCGCGGTTCTTCTCCCCCGTCCACTTCCCCCAAATCCCCCCTCGATTTGCTGTCGCTGCCGTCGTCGCCCTACATCACCGTCGACCACCGCGCGCTCTCCCGTCGCCCTCCGCACGCCCTCGACTGCACTTGGTGGCCGCCGTTGCCGTCGCCCTACATTGCCGCCCTCCTCCGCGCGCCCGAGCCCTGACCCCGACCTCGACGCCGCGTGCCCCTCCCTCGGCCGCTCCCTAACTCCGTCGGCGCCCGAGGTGAGCATGCCTACACCTCCTCCTCCTCCTCCTCCCCTACCTCTGCCTAACTAGGGTTCATCAAATTTTAGGGTTCATCTAATTAGTTAGGGTTCATCAAATTAGCTACTACTTGTAGATGCTTAAGTAGTTACATAGTTGTTGTGCACCCAATGTAGTTAAGTAAATATAATTGTAAACTAGATGTTAATTAGGGTAGTAGTTGTAGATGCTTAAGTAGTTTTTAGGACAAATTCCTAGGGTTCATCAATGGGTGCTTAAGTAGTTGTAGATGCTTAAGTACCTAGCTAGGGTTCATCTAATTAGTTAGTACTTGTAGATGCTTAAGAATTAGGGCAGTAGGGGTTTAACTAGATGTTAATTAGGGAGTAGTGTTTAGTTTAGAGAAAAAAATCAATATAGTTTTTTTACTGTTTTTTAGTAAGTGTTTAATAGAATTAGTAAGAAAATTAATAGAACTAGTTTATTTTTAGTAAGAACTAGTTGAATCAATAGAACTAGTTTATTTTTAGTAAGAAAATTTATAGAACTAGTTGAACAAGTTTATTTTTAGTAAGACTAGTTTATTTTTATTTATAGTAAGTGTTTAGTTGAATTAATAGAACTAGTTTATTTTTAGTAAGAAAATTTAGGTATATGAGATTTGATGATCTAATTAAAATTTTACTATAGAACTAGTTTATTTTTAGTAAGAAAATTAATAGAACTAGTTTATTTTTTTAGTTAAAGCAATTATTCCCGCATCGACGTCGATGATGCCTATCCCGCATCCTCGTCGTCAACTCGGTGGAGGAGGCCTACTTGATCAGAGGGGCCATGTACAGGACTGGGCTCCACCGGGCTGGTACTGGGATGTGCTACCTTCCGAGGGCGCAGCTTGGTGAGGAGCCAGCCCGTCATTGACCTGAACCTTCTTTGGTGGCGGTTGCGTGGGCCAGTGACGGTGCGGAGGCTTGAGGCCCCCGCAGAGGTGGTACGTCACTGTGTTAGTAAGGAGGACGAGCACATCCGTCGCTATAGGGTTGCGTTAGAGGGAAGGTTCTCCAATACCTGGCAGGTTCTTCAGGGATCTCACTGGAGCTATGATCCTGTGATGGTTCCTTCTCTTTGGTTGTCCACCACCCGCGCCGATACCCGTGGTTCGCTAGGGTTTTAGGTTTACTAATGAGGTTATATGTATGATACTATTTGAGATGTATTAGTGATAATATTCGATGATGTACGGATGCAAGAGATGATTTAGTTTTGCTTATTGAATGCATGCTAATTTGAATACTAATCTATTTTATGATTTAGTTTTGCTTATTGAATGCTCAAATTGGAGAACTACTCCTATTTTGAATGCTCAAATTGGAGAGCACTATGCAAGGCGTATGCATTTGATTAGTTGATAGCTTATAGGGTTTCACTAAGTCCTTAGATGAGGATAATAATGTTTTTATTTATATTTTGTTTTTGCACCCAAATCTCCATGTCGTCGCCGCCGTCGTCCCCGTCACGGACCCCCTCCGACCTCGAGGTGAGATCAGCCAAATCTCCATGTCAATATGAGTCCTATAAGATATTTTGAAATGTTTTTGTTCATATTTCCAACCATTGAAATGCAATGACCATCAAGTTTGAATGTGATGACCATCAAGTTTGAATGCAAATGGGATATGTGCTTGCCCAAGTGGCCATGTTTGCAGGTTTAGTTTGAACCGCGGTTTAGTTTCAAGTGCATGGTCACTTGGGCAAGCACATATGTGCTTGATGAGTGGCCTATGTTTTACCGGAGTGTTGAGTAATTTCCGTTCCGGCAAATTTCAGGCGCTCGATATATCCTTTTTAAGCAAAGGTCATGCCGGATTTTTCCGTGAATTTTGGCATGACTTGTGCTAGAATATGTAGGAAATATTGAGTGGCCTGGATTTTCTAGAAAGATAATTAAACGACATTTCGGGTGGACTTTAAGTCTGTCGAGGCTCCATACATGACAATCAAAAAATGAGTGAAGGAGAAAGTTTGTACCATATATGAGAGAGGAAGAATCCTGACTGTTGTCGTGGGGGTCGTTTCTCCTTCTTCTCCTTGTGCTAGACCTTTGTTATGCACTAGGGGAAGGAGGAATAACAACCATCACCGACGGTCGACAAATCAGTGAGGGAGTGTGTCCACCATATATAAGAGAAGAAGAATGCCGACTGTTGTCATGGGGGTCACGTCTCCTTCGTTCCCGTGTGCTAGACATTTTGGTTTAATGCACTGGAGGACAAAGGAAGGAGCGACCATCACAAACATTCAAATATATACACCACGTGAGCTGAGAGTTTTCAAAAAAAAGACTCGACGGACCGATAGTCAACCCGTGCTAAATAATAATAATCTAATTTAATTTTTGTAGTATATATATTGAATCTTAGAAGTTTAATCTTTGAATTATGAACATAGGAAATGTCGTCAGACGACGAAAGTCTCGCGGAGTGCTCCTGGTGCGGCGACAACCAGGGTTTCTGCGACAGGCCTCACTTGGTAGAAGGTCCGTGCTTCAGCATTAAGCTCCAGGAGACCTTCAATGCTGAAATGGTACGCAATGACGCAAAGTGTTTTTTTCGTAATTAAGCTTGAATTCTTCTTCTTCAACGTGTAATGATGATAAGTTGTTAATGATGATCATGAGGAGTTGCTATATGACAATGATGTATTATGATGATAAGTTGTTAATGATGATGATGATGACGATGAGTTATTATGTCATTGGGTGAAAGAACCGCGGTTTAGTTTCAAGTGGATGGATCCATTCTTTCACCCAATGATGTAATAACTCATTCTGATGTAAAAACAATCCCTAAATTGCTACTGTATGAAAACTTGTATAATGGCATATGAATACGACATAAAACAAAAAAATATGTAACAATAGTAGTAGCGCGGGTAGAGAGGCGCGCTGCTAGTAACTACCAGTAGCGCTCTCTACCCAAAGCGCTACTGCTAGGCAGGTATAGCAGTAGCGCGGGCAAACACATGCTACTGATACACTTTAGCGGGGGATTTGTTCCCAGCCGTCTCTTCTCGTGAACTTCTTTTTTCTTTCAGATTTTCTATTGTTCTAGATAGTATATTAATTTTAGTTTAAAGTTAATTAACCTAGGGATAAGTTTTACAACCTAGCAGGGTTTGAAAAGTGAGAACATAGGGTACAAAGAAGAAACAAAGAACTAGGCTATTATATCAATGGAAACAAGGGTGACATGTGATTTGTAATATTGGATGCCACCTGCGACTCTAAGGAGTGGGAGGTGTTGTCGCTGAATATTCCAGCATTTCGCTCCTATAGCATTCGGCGTGGTTATGTATTTTAGTATTGGCTCCGAATGCACCATCTCCCAAAAGCTTGGTAAATGAGTATTGAGTGTAGAGGCTAGGGTTAGCAGGGACAATGAAACAGAGAACACATGTGTAGCCAAACCTCTTTGGAGAAAGAGAAATAAAGGTTGAGATACAAAGCAGACTCTAGGGCTTGGTCCGAATCATAATGGATGGGTAGCTAATGCACTCACCAACATACATAAGTGTAAGCATGATTGGACCTTATAAAGGATGCACTACTCTCTGTAGTCTCCTTGTAACCTTTAATTATCATATCAGGTTAGTACAAGTACCCAAAGAAGCACAAACAAGGTCGAGGCTCCCGGGAGAGATAGTGGACTGACAATAAAGATGGGTTCGATCAATGCAATCCACTATGAAATATGAATGGGGTGCATCTGGAAACACGCCATCTCTAGAAGAACATATGGGCATAGAAGGATACAATATTCTCGTATTTGCGAGGGGAGTTAGGGACAATAGTAATGTACAAGTTGAGGAGATAAGATATCAGTACATATCTGGCGAAACTACACCACCGTAGACCACATAGTAACTGAAAAGGGTGTACGAAGAGGAATTTCACTGTGTAAAAACTAGATCAATTTTGCCTCTTTTCCTCCTCAACTGGCTCAACTATAACCCACTCACCTCACGAGGACCTAGGGTAGGACCTAGATTTCATATTACACAAGCGAAAGGGTCAAGGGAGAGACCGGAGACTTGGGGATTATACATCACCGAAGGCCTCCGCATCACTGGTCACGAGGGGGCATGGTGCCTAGCTCGCCGAGCCACTAGAGGCGAGACAAACATGCATCAAGAGGGAAGATGTGAGAGTGCCAGAATCGAACAAGCAAAGTCTGACAGAGTCACTCGTGTAGTTTCCACATGTAGGAAATGCCTCCCTGCACTGCATGATACCCTTTGAGATCGTGTATGGATTGCAGAAGGTTCCGTACTTTTTCCCTAAGCAGTAACCCTGGGTTATCAAACCCACGAGATGGTGTGCACTATGTCAAAGACTCTGATAAGTTATTGCTAACAAATGAAATTCCAGTTTATCAATCGGACCTCTAAAAACCTTTTAGATGTAAACACTAGTATTAAAATGGCATGGGTATGAGGTCTTACTCTCACAACCTTATATTTGTGCTCGGGATCTTAATTATATTAAACCGTGCTCTGGAAGAAAACCTCTATGGTGTGCTTCCGATGTGAAGATGCGGGGGTGTGTCCAAAGTATGTCTTGAGCAGTGTGCGGCATGCATCAAGGGTCAGTTGTCCAACCGATGGCCCTTATTGCTGCATTAGGAATAAACATTCATATAAAAGCATTGGGAGTTTAATGGCTACACCTCATTCATCCCCAAGGAATAGATTTCCTCTAACGTACTAACCCCTTTTTCTCACTTCTATTCAGGATAGTGTTCCGCGTACTCCTTTCTCTTTACCTTCTCCTTGATCGATCTACAGGATCTTGGGTACCTGTGGGGCCTTAGAACGAGAACAAGACAAGAGACGGTTCCATTACAATCGGACACATACAAACAACGTCAATCATATGAAGTCATTCCCATGATCCTTGGCACAAATACATCGGGTTGCAAGGTCGTGCCTAAACCCATTGCCTTACTGAATTCCTCACACATGGCGATCGGATCGCAAGATGAAGTTATTGAAGATGACATAAAGATGAATGATTGACAGATAATATGTCTTACAATAGTTGCCGGTTGCGATATGCTGGTTACAAGTATGACTAACTTGGAGATGGATGGCTACAGTGATGATGGTGGTGGCTATGAAGATGAGATGGGAAATGATGGCGACTAGGGGTGGAATGTAGGATCACCTCGATCTTGTGCTCCTCAAGCTAGTCGCGGGGCAGCTCCGCCTGCAGCTCGGCGACCATCATGGTGGGTCGCTCGTGGGTAAAACCTTAGCGGAGGGAAAAGTAAAACCCTAGCTAGGAGGGGGTTGGGAAAGGGAGAGGAGTGGGCCAAGAAATACTGCGACGGGAGGAGGAAGGGCAGAGGGCCGCTTGACTTGTGTGGTGGTCGGGTGAGTGTCGACTGGCCCTAAACCGTGTTATGGAGGCCCGGGCCTAAACTCTGTTTTTAGGGTTAGTGGGCGTAAACTCTGTTGGTTCGAACTGGTTTGGAAATGTCCAGTCCAGTTCCCTAGGCACATCTTGGCGATCTAGAAATTGGATTGCACTAAAAAACGTGTTTTTATGAGAGACACATATTTGTTTCTCGTGGATGCACAGATTTATTTCGGCAAGAGGCATAGGTTTTCCTCTCGAAAAAGAGGGAAAATGTATTTTTTTTCGTTTCTTCCAGGGGGGGCACATATTTGCTTCTCGTGGAGGCACAGATTTTGCTTCCGCGAGTCCCTGTCAGAAAAAATAATTGCTTTCTTTTTTTTGTGCTTCTGTTAGAGGCACGTATTTGCTTCTCGCGGAGGCAGAGGTTTGCTTCTCGCCGGAGACTCGAAAAAGAAAAGGCCATGTTTTCTTTTCTCTTTTCTACTGCACGGGAACAAGTGTGCTTCCGCTAGAGGCACAGTTGTGCCTCTTCGAAAAGGGAAAAAAGTGGGGGGAAACCGTTCTTCCGGCTCGGGCTTATTTTTCCAGTTTTCCCCGGTTTTTTTGTGAAAAAAGAGTTCATTAAAACCTATTAACATATGATCTAGTTTCGAGATCTGGACACCAGAAATCCAACGGCGAAAACTGTTTAGGATTTAGACGCATGGTTTAATAAATAAAATATTTTGAATAAACGAATCTAAAAAAAGGGAACACCCGGTTTGTGACAAATGGCGCACCTGTAGTGCGCCACTTCTCGCAATCCGAAAAGATGGGAGTGACCTTTGCCAGGGATACTTTTTAACTAGTGATTTTGCCAATTGGCGCCCACTCTGCTAGTTATAGTGTATTATCCTAATTGGCACCCACCTGTGTTTCATTGGTAGCTAAATGGGCCAGCCCATAACACGATCCCACTATCGGTTTTGGGAATCTTTTGGTTTCTGGGCTGGTTTTCGGGTTTGTTTATTACCAAATTTTCGTTAGGTATTCTCATTTTCCTTCTTTTCTTTTCTTTTCTTTCTAAATTGGTGAACTTTTACCAACTTCAAGAACATTTTTTGAATTCAAGAATTTTTTTAATCCATCAACTTTTCTCAAATTCCTGAATGTTTTATCAAAATCGTGAACTTTTTCCAAATTTTGAACTTTTTACGAATTCTTGAACTTTCTTACTTATATGATGTTTTATAACACTTTTTCCCTAAAAATCACAACTTTTTTCAAATTTTGACCGTATTCAAACCCAATGAACTTTGTATAAGAAATTATGAACTTTTTTCTTAAATTTATTAACATTTCTCAAATTCATGAATTGTTTTTTAAATCATGAACTTTTTAAAAATTCACTGTCAAGAATTGTTGAATTCAGCAAATAGATGTTTTACATTGTATAAATATTTCTTAAAATTTAGGATTTTTTTTGTCGGCATAATGTGCGACGCGATGCCTCTGGGTTCTTCCTCCATCAAGGGCAATATGCTCTTGACCTGTTGGACCGTGCTGGCATGACCGACTGCAAGCCGGCCACCACGCCTGCTGAGGTCAAGCTGAAGCTCTCAGCCACAGCTGGACAGCCTGCCACCGACGCCGCTCTCTACCGCAGTATTGTTGATGCACTTCAGTACCTCATGCTAAACCTGGGCAAACGTCGGGCCGGGCCGGGTTTCGGGCCGGGCCGGGTTTCGGGCCGGGCTTGTAAAAGCCCGACCTTCATTTCTCAAGCCCGAGCCCGGCCCGAAGCCCGAAATACTCCATATTTTCAAGCCCGAGCCCGGCCCAAAATCAAGCCCGAAGCCCGAAAGCCCGGCCCGAATGCTGTTTTTTAGTACGCGCACGTGCAAGCCCGGCCCGAAGCCCGAAAGCCCGACCCGAAATACAGAAAAATTAAAGCCCGAGCCCGGCCCGAACTATCTTTCGGGCTGCAAAACAAAGCCCGAGCCCGGCCCGAATGTCAAGCCCGGCCCGGCCCGGCCCGGGTTTTTCGGGTCGGGCTCGGGCCGGGCTGCCCATGCCCGGGTCTACCCTCACGCTCACCAGACCAGACATTCAGTTTGCGGTGCAGCAAGTTTGATTGCACATGCACTCACCGCGTGATGCTCACTGGTCTCTGGTCAAGCGCATTCTATGGTACATTCCTGGCACGCCAACCTAGGCTCTTCATCTCTGCGCCTTCGCCTCCACCGAGCTTCTTGCTTACACGGATGTGAATTGTGCTGGTTGTCCTGACACCCAGCGATCCACATTTGAAAATTGTGTCTTCTTCGGTGACTCCCTTGTCTCGTGGTCCTCTAAGCGGCAGCCTACCGTCTCCCGCTCGAGTGCCGAGGTTGAGTACCATGTTGTTGCCAATGTCGTTGCCGATACTTGTTGGTTGTGTCACCTGCTTGGTGAACTTCTGGTTTTACTTCCGAAGGCTAAAGTGATCTTTTGTGATAATGTGCCGGCCACCTACCTTGCGGCCAATCAGGTGCAACACAAGCACACCAAACACATTGTACTGGATGTTTACTTTGTGCGCGAGAAAGTTCAGTTGGGTCAACTCCGTGTCCTTCATGTACCGACTACCCAACAGTTCGCCAACATTATGACCAAGGGGTTGCCAACCGCTGCATTCCAGGATTTCATTCTAGTCTTTGCATCACTGACACCGACGCTTCGACTGCGGGGGGTGTTGAACGTGATATATCTGTACTTATCTCTGATTGATCTTCCAATGATCTCTAGCCTTGTATAGATTAACTACTAGAGATATTGTACGGTTAGTTGGCTTGTCAAGCAAGACATCACCTGTAATAAGCTCACCAACTAATAAGCTCACCAATGAGTTGCATCACATAGTCTTCTACACCAACTAATAAGCTCATCAACCTTCCCTCATGTAAGCATGACACGCCTTAGCAAATATGTATGTAACCTTGGTCATCTACCCCCTTGCCTAGTATGTTGGTAGGATTGTGATAGCAGCCAAACAAACATAAACAGGGTCATGGATCTAGAGCGAGAGAAAGTGATGAAAATTACAATGGCTTAAAGCAGTGCAATCTGTTGTGACTGGGAGGCATGTGTAAGCACCTCATCCGCGGCAAGTGGAGTGGCCGTACAGAAAGCTGAACTCCATGGATTTCCTAAGACGGAAGGCAACTTAAATTTGAGGTGTCTGCAGAGGGACCATCGGACCAGCGGAATAGAGCAGTGCATATCAGATCAAAACTAGCACCAAGATAAAGGTGTAGAGAGAATTTAAGGAAAAATAGAGGAAATTTATTGTGTACAAAATGGATCAGTCTTTGCCTCTCTACCTCCTCAGCCCTGACCTCAAGTGCATACCGCGTTAATCTCACACATAACATCGAGTCCACGCAAATTCGTAGTCACAACCAAGGGCTTAGAACCTGAGAAAAACGTTCATGAATGGAGAGTTTCACCTTGCTTCGGGCCGCCGCATCTGACATTGTGTTGTACGTGAGCCTGAAGGGGGTGCCCATGCTCTTGAGCAACGATGGGTGGATAGAGAGCGAGCACGGCAGGGGAGGCAGTTGAGAGCGAGAAACTAAAAGCTGAAAGTTGAATTGCCGCTGCATATAAGCAGCTTCACAGCTACTCCTCTACGTCCCCGCTATATTTTTTGGGGGCCTGCTATCAGAAACACGCTAGCAACACTCCAAGAAATGACCAAAAACATCACCCTAAAAAAACCAAAAAGGTAGAATTACATACTATGTCGAACACAGAGTGACATGCATTTCATTTGGAGACAAAATTTGGAACAAAGTTGCAGCGTACCCCAAGTAGCGCAGAACCGCGGCTAGACTAGACTCACCCCAACACTCTGGTGTCACACACGCCAGCGACACCGACACCGACACCTCTGTTTCCATTAGATGCAGAACCATCAACTTGAGGCACCTTAACATTGAGATTTTCAATTGTACCTGTTAATTTTTCTTTCATATGGGGTTAATGGATCATGGATGGATAGCTAACGCCCTCACCATCCTTGCAGACGTAAGCATGATCCACCCTTAGAGTATCTCCAACAGGCGCACAAAAAGAGCTCCGCGCGCTAAAAGTTTGTTTTTTTGGGCGCCGGACTGCTCCAGCAGAAGCTGTAGCGTTAAAAGTTTTTGGGCGCGCGCTGAAAAACACTATCGCGCGCTTCATATTTGGGGCGCCGGATTGCGCGCGCTTCATAATTTACACTGTCTGCTTTTTGGGCGCGCGTTTTTGGGCGCCTGCTAAACCAAAGTTGGTCCCGGCGCATTAAAGGCGCTACGGTGGCGCGCTATAACGTTTATTGGGCACGGGATTTTTGTGCGGCTGTTGGAGATGCTCTTATAAAGGATGCACTACCTATGTAGTGTGCTGCCTATCTTATCAGGATAGTACTAGCACCCAAACAAAATTGAATGGAGTTGAGGCTCTCGAGAGAGTAAGATAACATCACCTACGACAATGTACATGGGTATAGAAACAGCTCAACTTCACACATTTCCTAGCCACTAAATAATAGTAGCCCAATACTGAGACGAGTGGAACAAACCGTTAGAGGAGTTATGTTGCTATGGTTAGTTGGGTAGAGAAAGGGGGTGTATGACTGGGGGAGAGAGATAGAGAGTGCGGGCATCCTCTCCCCACAATCTGTGTCACCTTAGGTGCGGATTAGGAAGCTCGTTGACTCTTCAAAGACTAGTCAGAGCAAATCCTCAATTTTCCTATCGTTCCATAATAAAAAATAAGTATATGATGATCAAGTATTCTGCAAAATTTATGGTTTTGAAGGGGTAGGGTACTAAAAAGTTGTCTCGGCATACTACAAGAGTTGTAGTTGGGAAGAAATCCAAAAGGTAAAATTATATTTTCAAACACGTGGAGGAGCAATGTGACATGCATTTTCAAAAAAAAATGTGAAGGTATGAAAGATCGTATTTACATTTACACTAGAATACAAGGTTAGACGTTAAAAGACCTCGAAAACCTACATGCCAATAGTTAAAAGTGAACACGAATAAGAACTCCAATTCAAGATGAGAAATCAGGTGTGCATGCTTGATACAAGTCTTCCCTTCAACCATTTCACCAAACACTGCTGAGACTCTTGAACATTGGTGGCTTCAATCCAGAGGTTTGTTGCCCAATATTAGCAGAAAAGGTTGTGACATGCTCATGATCTCGGTTGCATGGATTCTTTGGAAACAGGGGGACGCTTGAGTGGTTGGTAATATGCATCAGCGGGCCAATGAGGTTACCTCACTCTCCCATATATTGGATTGATTCCAGCGATAGAAGTTAGCCAAGGAGGTGGGGAGTCAAATCTTAGAGAGTAATTTGTGGAGTAATTAGTTTGTGTGCGCTCTAGCCTATTGACGGTAATAGGGATGAGCTTCTTGTAAAAACCTTTTGCTTCCTTCTATAAAAATATGTTACACCGATGGTGATGCTAAAAACAAGATGGCATGACTGAAGACTCTAGACCCTCCATCATACGACAAATGCTAACTACAAGTTTGACTTAGCAACACCATGATGTTAAGATTTTCTATTGTGCAAGAGGGCTCCCGGTTCGTGCGGCCCCGCACGTGGCGGCGCGCCTCCATCTGGGGCCGCCGGGTCTCGGCGATGTTGCTTTGCTTCAGGGCGGCGGATCTTGGCACTGCGGCGTCCCCTCGACGCCTGGGTGACGGATCTGATACGGCGGCGTCCCGGCGCTGCTTCTCCGATGCTGGCCGGCCCTGGTCCCGTGGGGGACGGGGTCCCACGGGCCTCCATGAGACGGTTTGCGCGGAGGGATGGCGGTCCTGTGTGAGCTCTGGTCGGCAGTTGTGGAAGTGCGAGCGCCGCAGCTGCTGGACTTCTGGTGGGGGAGGTTCGGCCCCCTCAGTTGCGCAGTGTGGCGGCCTCCTATGGCTTTCTAGGCGGTGCTTCCGGTGGCTGGCTGCTTTGGCATCCGTTTGCTCGAGGCTGCAGCGTTGACGGGTTAGATGGCTGATAACCCACAAGTGTAGGGGATCGCAACAGCTTTCGAGGGTGAAGTACAACCCAAATTATTGATTCGACACAAGGGGAGCCAAAGAATATTCTTGAGTATTAGCAGTTGAGTTGTCAATTCAACCACATCTGGATAACTTAGTATCTGCAGCAAAGTGCTTATTTGCAAAAGTGGTATGATAATAATAGTAACGGTAGCAAAAGTAAAGATAGATGTTTTTGAGTTTTTGTAGTAGTTGTAACAGTAACAACGAAAAAGTAAATAAGCGAAGAACAATATGTGAAAAGCTCGTAGGCAATGGATCAGTGATGGATAATTATGTCGGATGCGATTCCTCATGCAATAGTTATAACATAGGATGATATAGAACTAGCTCCAATTCATCAATGTAATGTAGGCATGTATTCCGTAAATAGTCATACGTGCTTATGGAAAAGAACTTGCATGACATCTTTTGTCCTACCCTCCCGTGTTCAGCAGGGTCCTTACAGAAACTAAGGGATATTAAGGCTTCCTTTTAATAGAGAACCGGACCAAAGCATTAACACATAGTGAATATATGAACTCCTCAAACTACGGTCATCACCGAGAAGTATCCCGATTATTGTCACTTCGGGGTTGTCGGATCATAACACATAATAGGTGACTATAGACTTGCAAGATAGGATCAAGAACACACATATATTCATGAAAACATAATAGGTTCAGATCTGAAATCATGGCACCCGGGCCCCAGTGACAAGCATTAAGCATAGCAAAGTCATAGCAACATCAATCTCAGAACATAGTGGATACTAGGGATCAAACCCTAACAAAACTAACTTGATTACATGGTAAATCTCATCCAACCCATCACCGTCTACACTACAAGAAAGTTGTTAATGCATGACGGATTTCTGGTGACGTTCTCGAAAACTGTCATGCATGGATTGCTACAGCCCCGCAGGACCGCTCAAGCCTGCTCAAGCCCGACTAACAGTCCCGCGTATAAAATGCTAACCCTAAACCTTCTCGGCCAATCCTCCCTCCCTTCCTCCTGCGCAGCCAGCCCCCAATCTCTCTCCCACGCAACTCCTTGTGACTCCACGCCGCCGCCGCCCGATTCAGGCGACTTCTGTCAGCTATGGCCGGCGCCCAGCACACCCCCATCTTCCCCTCGCTCCGCTCTTTCCTCCCCTCCGGTTAGATTCCCTACGCCCGGCCACCAACGCTCGCTCTCAACCCATCTTCTTAGCTAGGGTTTCGTCGCCGGCGTGGCTCCAGCGGATTCTCTCCATCCCCTGCCACCTGCTGGATGGTGCTCCTGGAACAGGGCCGCGCGGAGGCCCTCCTCCCATAGGATGTGCTGACGCGGCGCGCCTGCAGCGCCTGTTCGGGATGAGCGTGGGCGCGACAGCCTTGTCCCGGTCGACGATGGCGGCGGCGAACGCTGGTGCTCCTTCTCGTCCTCTACCTCCAAGGACGCGCACCGGTACAGCTCAGGCACCCCCGTCCCCAAATCCCGTCCACCCATCCGGCGTTGTCCAGCTCATCCTCACGCTCGTGAATTCGCCTCCTCCTATACGCGACACTTGAAGCGTGGACGTGGTGAGCTTCCCTTCTCTCTACCCCCAAATCTGGATGGCACTAGCATCTGTTACATACATACATATGGATAAGCACCTTGGTTTGGTACTTTGGTTCAGTTTGTATTGAGTCTGTATGCGTCTGGATGTGAATGGCACTTGTAGTATATGGCCGCTCCTTGGTTGTCCATTTGTATGCGTCCATCAGTATGTAAACGGCCACTCCTTGATTGTTATTTTGAACAAAACTGTCCCTTAATTCTTCCTGTACTGAAATGAATATTTGGAAGCTAGCACTACATGTCAGTTGTTGGTGTCGTCTTGTACTACATGTCTTTTTCCAATTTAATTTCAGTCAAGTTTATGTGAATATAATCTCCTTTGATCTGATGTTTTGGTCTGAATATTTACATTTTAATTATCATGTACATACTAATGCATTCTCAGATTTTTGGTCGGTGTTATCTTCTAAAATAATAGTAAATGCAATCCTTAAATAGAAGTAGAAGAAGCATGTCTGCAAACAGAATTGTACATTTTCATTCCTTTGTAGAAGTGTAATAGATTATTTCTTGAGAACATAAAGATTTCAAGTATAGCGTTAGAACAAAGATACAAACTGTAATTTTAACATCCGGTAAATGACATATACAGTGAGTTGGGCGTGTCAAATGTTGATGTACAAACATAATACATTGGATTAACCATCTACTTTTTAGAACAGTTTGGAACATAGCTCAGTAGCTCACATTAACAAAGATAAATATTAAAAGTGGTAATGTTTGCAGTGCCAATTGAAGCTGCCATAGACACGAATGAACTGGACAATTGCACTCTTGCATTATATTTAAGGCATAATGTTAAATCCAAATAATAGACTTGCGATGAAACTGAATAAATTTTATGATTGTCATTTTTCATAGTTGAGAGGCAGTCCTTTTATCACATGGGGACATATCTCAATAGATTTTTGAATGCTCTAGGAGCTAGAAATTGATGTTACATTCAGACCTCTTAACACGGCACATATGATTGTCAGACTAATTTCCTTGATCTGGACATTGTAGTCGGCACATCTCCTGCCTGATCGACATTGATGCAATTATCCTCGAGAACAACAGGATGAGATTGAGACCCTTCCATTCTTCCGCTTGTTCTATTCTTGATGTGAATTAGCTAGGAGTTAGATTTTTGTCTATTAAAGGTCTGGACTATTGCCTGGTTTCAGTAAAATTTTAACTGCCTGTATATTTGTCTGTGCGTAACATCTGAACTGGATCATGTCCTTGATATCATGCATCGCACTGTCACACAACTATAGTTGCCATATCTTGGTGGACCATGTGTTGGTATCATTTATCACTCCCCTGAGTTTATGGGCCTTATAATGAATGCTATTTTCTGCTTGCTTGCATTCAGAAATGAGAATAAATTATGTACTGTATTGGATGCTCCTCTCCTCTCTTTGTTCGGTTCTGTCTTTTTTTCCACTTCCTGGTTTGACATATGGGAAGAGCAAATTATGTTATGTTCCCGGCCCATCTCTTTCTGCTATCTTGCTGCTGCAAGACCTGGGAGTTTTAGTGGCTGATATAATTTTGACAATTTTGCTGCAATATCTTTAGTTTCCCTATTGATTCGGACAATTTTGCTGCTGCAATAGTCTGAAGCAGAACCTTTGTTCTTTTCGTTTGTGCAGGAACTTTGCTCCCATCTAATCTGTTTGGGCTGTCTAAAGGGAAGAGAAGGGGCGAGAGGAATGTCTGGTTGAGCAATGTTTGGGATGTCTAATCCCGACGCCATGGCAGGTCTCTCTCTCTCTCTCTCTCTCTCTCTCTCTCTCTCTCTCTCTCTCTCTTAATGAGGTAACATAATCATGAGCCAATTTAAATAAACATGAACAATTTGTTAGATTCATCAATCTCTTTTCATTCCGTAAGTTGGAGCTTATTAGATGTGAAGTAGATTCAGAAAAATTGTCCCTTTTCATTTGATGCTTGTTTGCATTCACACACTGGATGGTCATGTGAAGAAATTTACATGTGTTTGTCTAATATTGCCTGAAAGTCACGTGTTTAAAATGTTTACGCAAGTTGTTGATGCTCTTCTGCTCTAGCCTATGCTGGTCAAGTGGACAGCTTATAAAATTGGTATGCACAGAAGTAACACAGATAATAAAATCAATGGGTTTATGATAGAAAAGCTTTTCTGTATATCCTAAATGAATATAAACGATGCATGATCATTTCAAGCTGCACTTCCCTATCAATTATTTCATTTTTTATCAAGTATTTTCAAGTTTCATAGTCCACTACATTACAAATTTTGATTTTTCATCTAATAACAAATACATAGCTTAATGTTCAATGAATAAAACTAAGTGTGGGTGATCTCTCAAGGAAACTGTATCATATTATTTGTTGAAAGTTTCCATGCCATTTGAAGTTCACTTGGCAAGCAAGTATCGCTTACTATTTGTCAGCCCTTTGAGATGTAGTTGCAACATAAACATTGCCGCTGCTCGTCGATCCGGATGACATAAACTTCAAATGTTCATATGTTAACAAGTTTACACATCATGGGGGGATATTGTTTGTTAGTGATATGCCATTTCATTGGCAGGTTTATACGGCCTCAACTACTGCTGATATATTACTTGGAGTTCTGTGATGTGTATTTTGTCACTTTGTCGTTTGACTTCCATTTGACACACTTTTCTTTGGCTTAATTTTAAGAAACCACATGTTTACTCTTGTTTTATAGTTGATACAATGTTATTCTCATTTGTAGGCACTATAAGATTTAGGAAGTCTGGACAATATGTAATTCATTTTTTATTTTTGTTGCAATTCTCTTGTTTCTACTGTCCATTCATATATGCAAATATCTAATATTCTTGTAAATATGGTAGGTAAGATTGGATAGCGTGCTACTTGGTGCTGCCCATCACAATCAGCCACAGGATGATAGTTGCCATCAAGAGCGTCAACAGCAAGAGCCTGAATAACAAGACCCTCAATATGTTCTGATGTAAAATGGATTGTACTGGTTCATAACTCTGTTGTGTGATATATGTTCTCAATATATGTTGAATGTTACCATTTCGTAGAGGATTTTTTAGACTGTTGTCTTGTAGATACGTACAGATGGATGTGATAAACTTTGTAATGTTTCACACCTTGTAAATATTTTTTGTTGGGCCAAAATTGGCATTAGGATTTGTGTAACGCATTATGCTAAGAACATACTGGGTCAAATTGGTCTCAACCAAATTTAAATTGTCCTTTAAATTTTACCTAAATCCATGATGAATTTTGTGACGGAAAATAGTATCCACGTAGGCAGCCACATCATTCGAATTAGTCAACTGAAAATCCTATGTGGCGTTAGTCCATGACGGATTGCTCCGTCACAAAGACTTTGGCATGGGCGGGCCTAGGGCAGATCCATGACGGCCAAGATCCGTCATGACTGGTACGGTACCAAATTATGTCGCGATATACATGACGGATTTCAAATCCGTCAAGGATGGACACCCATGACAGTTTTTCGTTTATCTGTGACGGACTAGATCCGTCACGTATTAACAGATTTCTTGTAGTGCTAGCAAGCCTACGATGGAATTACTCATGCACGGCGGTGAGCATCATGAAATTGGTGATGGAGGATGGTTGATGATGATGACGGCGATGAATCCCCCTCTTTGGATCCCCGAACTGTCTCCAGATCAGCCCTCCCGAGAGAGATTAGGGCTTGGCGGCGGCTCCGTGTCGTGAAATGCGATGAAACTTTCTCCTTGATTTTTTTCTCCCCGAGACGGTATATACGGAGTGGGAGTTGAGGTCGGAGGAGGTCCGGGGGGGCCATGAGATAGGAGGGCACGCCCCCCTGTCTCGTGGACAGCCCGTGGGCCCCCTGACCTTGATTCTTTCGCCAAAAATTCTTATTAAATCTGAAAAGTGCCTCCGTGGATTTTCAGGACATTCCGAGAACTTTTCTTTTCTATGCATAAAACAACATCATGGCAGTTCTGCTGAAAACAGCGTCAGTCCGGGTTAGTTTCATTCAAATCATGCAAGTTAGAGTCCAAAACAAGGGCAAAAGTGTTTGGAAAAGTAGATATGTTGGAGACGTATCAACTCCCCCAAGCTTAAACCTTTGCTTGTCCTCAAGCAATTCAGTTGATAAACTGAAAGTGATAAAGAAAAACTTTTACAAACTATGTTTGCTCTTGTTGTTGTAAACATGAAAAGCCAGCATTCAAGTTTCAGCAAATATTATAAACTAACCATACTCACAATAACACAAAGGTCTCACAATTACTCATATCAATATCATAATCAGCTAGCGAGTCATAATAATAAAACTCGGATGACAACATTTTCTCAAAATAATCATAACATGATATAACAAAATGGTATCTCGCTAGCCCTTTCTGAGACCACAAAACATAAATGCAGAGCACCTTTAAAGATCAAGGACTGACTAAACATTGTAATTCATGGTAAAAGAGATCCAGTCAAGTCATACCCAATATAAATCAATAATAATGAATGCAAATGACAGTGTGCTCTCTAGCGGGAAGTAGGGATTTGTAGAGGTGCCAGAGCTCGATTTTAAAATAGAGATTGAATAACATTGTGAGCGGCATACTTTCACTGTCAACGCAACAACTATGAGATGGCTGTATCTTCCATACTACATGCGTTATAGGCAGTTCCCAAACAGAATGGTAAAGGTTTATACTCCCCCAACCACCAACAAGCATCAATCCATGGCTTGCTCGAAACAGCGAGTGCCTCCAACATACAACAGCCCTGGGGGAGTTTTGTTTAATTATTTTGATTTGCTTTGATCTTTTTGGATCATGGGGCTGGGCATCCCGGTTACCGGCCCTTTTTCGTGAATGAGGAGCGGAGTCCACTCCTCCTGAGAATAACCCACCTAGCATGGAAGATATAGGCAGCCCTAGTTGAAACATGAGCTGCTCGAGCATACAAAACAGAATTTCATTTGAAGGTTTGGAGTTTGGCACATACAAATTTACTTGGAACGGCAGGTAGATACCGCATATAGGAAGGTATAGTGGACTCATATGGAACAACTTTCGGGTTTAAGGAGTTTGGATGCACAAGCAGTATTCCCGCTTAGTACAGGTGAAGGCTAGCAAAAGACTGGGAAGCGACCAACTGAGAGAGCGACAACAGTCGTAAACATGCATTAAAATTAATTCACACCGAGTACAAGCATGAGTAGGATATAATCCACCATGAACATAAATATCATGAAGGGTATGTTGATTTGATTCAACTACATGCGTGAACATGTGCCAAGTCGAGTTACTTAATTCATTCAAAGGAGGATACCATCCCATCATACCACATCATAATCATTCTAATTGCATGTTGGCACGCAAGGTAAACCATTATAACTCATAGCTAATCAAGCATGGCACAAGCAACTATAATCTCTAAATGTCATTGCAAATATGTTTATTTCATAATAGCTGACTCAGGAACGATGAATCATCATATTTACAAAAACAAAAGAGGTCGAGTTGATACCAGCTTTTCTCATCCCAATAAGTCCATCATATATCTTCATTATTGCCTTTCACTTGCACGACTGAACGAAGTGTATAATAATAAGAGTGCACGTGCATTGGACTAAGTTGGAATCTACAAGCATTCAACTCAAGAGAGAAGACAAGTAATATGGGCTCTAAGTATAAATAAATAACCATCCATATAAGAGTCACTAAGCATTTTCAGTATGGTCTTCTCGACCCCCCCTATAGAAAGAAAAGAAAATAAAACTATTTACACGGGAAAGCTCCCAACAAGTAAAAGAAGAACGAGAAATCTTTTTGGGTTTTCATTTTAATTTCTACTACAAGCAAGGAAATTAAACTAACTAATTTTTTTGGTTTTTCTCAAGGTTTATCAAACACACAAGAAGAAAGCTAGAAAAAGAAATTTAAACTAACATGGATAATACAATGAAAGAGTATGAGCACCGATGACTAGTGTGTGAACATGAATGTAAAGTCGGTGAGAAATACGTACTCCCCCAAGCTTAGGCTTTTGGCCTTAGTTGGTCTAATACCAGTGACCGCCTGGCTGATATCCATAAGTGAAACTAGGGTAGTACTAAGATGAAGAGGCAACCGCCTCCTGAGCAGCAGTGTGTTGGCGAGCTGCCTCCATTCCCCTCTCATATTCAGTGGCTTCTTCCCTGGTGACGACATATCTTCCTTTTGTCTGATAATCAAAAAGGTAAGGAGCAGGAAGAGTAACAGGGACGACGTTGCATCTATCATAGATTAGTTGATAATGGAGGAACTCTTCATTCCTCTCAAGAAAGTTATGATCAAACATAGCTTCTTTATCCAAATAAATAGGAGGTACAATCATATCCCCCTCTCGTGGAGCTATATTAAGAAAATTTGCCACACGGGTTGCATAAATTCCTCCAAAGAAATTTCCCTTTTTACTATTATTATGCAACCTACGTGCAACTATTGCCCCCAAGTTATAACCTCTGTAACCAGACACAGCACTCTTGAGGACACAAAGATCAGGGGCACACATGTGACATGCTTCATCCTTACCGTTAATGCATCTACCAATAAAGAGAGCAAAGTAATGTATAGCAAGAAAATGAATGCTCCCTATGGTAGCTTGTGTTACGTCCCTAGATTCTCCCACAGTGATACTAGCAAGAAAATTTCTAACTTCAGATTTGGGAGGATCACTAATATTACCCCACTGCGGGAGTTTTCAAGCAGTTGTAAAATCCTCTAAATCCATGGTATAAGACGTATCATAAATATCAAACATAACACTAGGAGAATTACGCGAAGAAGTATATTTGAACCTCCGCACAAATGAATCAGTCAATTGATAATATTGAGGACACTTATCTTGGAAGAAGTCCTCCAGCTCGGCATTACGCACATACGCGTCAAATTCCTCCTTGAAGCCTGCTTCGACCATAAAATCATCGGATGGCCACTCACAAGCCCGTACATTTGCGTCCCTCGGCAATTCAACATCTTGCTCACGTATAGCAATCCCTGGCCATTTCTTTGCCGAGGAACCACCTTGGTACATTCTTCTAAGCATATTTCTTTTTCTGAAAATTTCTGAAATTTTAGTAACTTCAAAATAAAAGTGGATAAAACTAAACAAGATTGATAGCAACTACTCCTACAAGTGCCTAGAGCCTATATCATGCATTGGAATTGCTTGGGACCTCAAAAATTTAACATGCAAGCTCAAGAACATGGTCACCTATGCAGCAAAAAATTGCAATGAATAAAGCACTAGAACAAAAACTAATTGGACCAATGGAGGAGTCACATACCAAGCAACAATCTCCCAAAGCAGTTTTGTGAATGGAGCTTTGAGCTAAGAGATCGAAAATCGCAGCAAAACGAGCTAGAACTCGGGCATGAACTGGATGGGGATTTTTTTTGGGTAGAAGATGGAGTGTGTGGGTGCTGGCATAAGTGGAGGGGAGCCACCAGGGGCCCATGAGACAGGGGGCGTGCCCTACAGGGGGGTGCCCTCCTCTCTCGTGGCCTAGTGCTTGGCCCTCCTGCAGTGTTTTCAGTGCCTAAAATCCTCAAATATTCCAGAAAAAATCATACTAAATTTGCAGGGCATTTGGAGCACTTTTATTTTCGGACTATTTTTTAATGCACGGATAAATCAAAAAACAGACAGATAATACTATTTTTGCTTTATTTATTCTAAATAACAGAAAGTAAAAGGAGGGTACAGAAGGTTGTGCCTTCTAGTTTCATCCATCTCGTGATCATCAAAATGAACCCGCTAACAAGGTTGATCAAGTCTTGTTAACAAACTCATTCCGAATAACACGGAACCGGAGAAATTTCGAATAACTCTAAGTTACCTCAACGGGGATATGAAAATCCCCAACAATAAGAATATCATACTTTTTCTTGACAGTCGGGAGAGGAAATTCAAAACCTCCAAAAATGATAGTTGGAACTTTTTCAATAGAATTAATACTATGAACTTGAGATTGTTTCCTCGGAAAGTGTACCGTATGCTCATTACCATTAACATGAAAAGTGACATTGCCTTTGTTGCAATCAATAACAGCCCCTGCTGTATTAAGAAAAGGTCTACCAAGGATAATAGACATACTATCGTCCTCGGGAATATCGAGAATAACAAAGTCTGTTAAGATAGTGACATTTGCAACCACAAAAGGCACATCCTCACAAATACCGACATGTATAGCAGTTGATTTATCAGCCATTTGCAAGGATATTTCAGTAGGTGTCAACTCATTCAATTCAAGTCTACGATATAAAGAGAGAGGCATAACACTAACACCGGCTCCAAGATCACATAAAGCAGTTCTAACATAATTTCTTTTAATGGAGCATGGTATAGTTGGAACACCCGGATCTCCAAATTTCTTTGGTATTCCACCCTTAAAAGTGTAATTGGTAAGCATGGTGGAAATTTCAGCTTCCGATATATTTCTTTTATTTGTGATGATATCCTTCATATATTTAGCATAAGGATTTACTTTAAGCATATCAGTTAAACGCATGCGTAAGAAAATAGGTCTGGTCATTTCAGCAAAGCGCTCAAAATCCTCATCATCCTTTGACTTGGATGGTTTAGGAGGAAAGGGCATGGGTTTCTGAACCCATGGCTCTCTTTCTTTACCATGCTTCCTAGCAATAAAATCTCTCTTGTCATAATGTTGATTGTTTGATGGTGGGTTATCAAGATCAACAGCAGGTTCAATCTCTACATCATTGTCTTTGTTAGGTTGAGCGTCAACATGAACATTATCATTAACATTATCACTAGGTTCATGTTCATCACCTGATTGTGTTTCAGCATCAGAAATAGAAATATCATTGGGATTCTCAGGTGTGTCTACAGTAGGTTCACTAGAAGCATGCAAAGTTCTATCGTCTTTCTTTTTCTTCTTCTTAGAAGAACTATGTGCCTCTAAATTATTTCTCTGAGAATCTTGCTCGATTCTCTTAGGGTGGCCTTCAGGATACAAAGGTTCCTGAGTCATTCTACCAGTTCTAGTAGCCACTCTAACACAAAGTCATTTTTATTATTCAATTCCTCAAGCAAATCATTTTGAGCTTTGAGCACTTGCTCAGCTTGAGTAGCAACCATAGAAGCATATTTGCTAACGCGGTGAAGTTCATCTTTAACTCTAGCCAGATTATCACCTAAGCGTCCTATCTCGAAAGCATTATTCTTTAACTCTCTACCAACATAAGCATTAAAACTTTCTTGTCTAGCCATAAAGTCATCAAATTCATCTAAGCAAGGGCTATTAAATTTAGTAGAGGGTATTTCAACTTTATCATATCTATATAGAGAATTTACCTTTACTACCTGTGCCGGGTTATCAAGACAATGTGGTTCTTCAGGTGGTATATTAAGACCATGTATTTCTTCAATAGGAGGTAAATTCTTAACATCTTGAGCTTTAATACCTTTTTCTTTCATTGATTTCTTTGCCTCTTGCATATCTTCAGGACTGAGAAATAAAACACCTCTCTTCTTAGGAGTGGGTTTAGGAATAGGCTCAGGAGTTGGCTCAATTGGTTCAGGAATTACTTCAGGAACTGGCTCGAGAAAAGTCCAATTATTTTCATTACTCAACATATTATTCAATAGTATTTCAGCTTCGTCGACTGTTCTTTTCCTGAAAACACAACCAGCACAACTATCCAAGTGGTCCTTGGAAGCATCAGTTAGTCCATTATAAAAGATATCAAGTATTTCATTTTTCTTAAGAGAATGATCATGAAAAGTATAAAGTAACCGAAGAAGCCTCCCCCAAGCTTGTGGGAGACTCTCTTCTTTGATTTGCACAAAATTATATATTTCCCGCAAGGCAGCTTGTTTCTTATGAGCAGGAAAATATTTAGCAGAGAAGTAATAAATCATATCCTGGGGACTACGCACACAACCAGGAGCAAGAGAATTATACCAAGTCCTAGCATCACCCTTTAATGAGAACAGAAATATCTTAAGGATATATAAATAGCGAGACTTCTCATCATGAGTAAATAGGGTGGCTATATCATTCAACTTAGTAAGATGTGCCACAACAGTTTCAGATTCAAGGCCATAAAAAGGATCAGATTCAACTAAAGTAATAATATCAGGATCAACAGAGAATTCATAATCCTTATCAGTAACACAGATAGGTGAAGTAGCAAAAGAAGGATGGGGTTTCATTCTAGCATTAAGAGACTGCTGCTTCCATTTAGCTAATAATTTCTTAAGATCGGATCTATCATTGCAAGCAAGAATTTCCATAGCAGCTTTTTCATTCATAACATAACCCTTAGGAACAACAGGTAATACATAATCATTGGGGGAACGTTCATCATCACTATCATCAATAGCATCTTCAATATTTTCATTCCCCATAACTCTAGCAAGTTGTTCATCAAGAAATTCACCTAATGGCAAAGTAGTATCACGCACAGAAGTAGTTTCATCATGCATAGCAGAAGTGGCATCATCAATAACATGCGACATATCAGAATTCATATCAGTAGCAGGTTTAGGTGTCGCAAGCTTACTAATAACGGAAGGAGAATCTAGTGCAGAAATAGATGGCAGTTCCTTACCTCCCCTCGTAGTTGAGGGCAAAATAGTAGTTCGATCGTCTTTCAAGTTCTTCATAGTGATCAACATATATAAATCCCAAGTGACTCAGAGAATAGAGCTTTGCTCCCCGGCAACGGCGCCAAAAATTAGTCTTGATAACCCACAAGTGTAGGGGATCGCAACAGCTTTCGAGGGTGAAGTACAACCCAAATTTATTGATTCAACACATGGGGAGCCAAAGAATATTCTTGAGTATTAGCAGTTGAGTTGTCAATTCAACCACACCTGGATAACTTAGTATCTGCAGCAAAGTGTTTAGTAGAAAAAGTGGTATGATAATAATAGTAACGGTAGCAAAAGTAAAGATAGATGTCTTTGGGTTTTTGTAGTAGTTGTAACAGTAACAACGAAAAAGTAAATAAGCGAAGAACAATATGTGAAAAGCTCATAGGCAACGGATCAGTGATGGATAATTATGCCAGATGCGATTCCTCATGCAATAGTTATAACATAGGTGATATAGAACTAGCTCCAATTCATCAATGTAATGTAGGCATGTATTTTGTAAATAGTCATACGTGCTTATGGAAAAGAACTTGCATGACATCTTTTGTCCTACCCTCCTGTTTTCAGCGGGGTCCTTACGGAAACTAAGGGATATTAAGGTCTCCTTTTAATAGAGAACCGGACCAAAGCATTAACACATAGTGAATAAATGAATTCCTCAAACTACGTTCATCACCGAGAAGTATCCCAATTATTGTCACTTTGGGGTTGTCGGATCATAACACATAATAGGTGACTATAGATTTGCAAGATAGGATCAAGAACACACATATATTCATGAAAACATAATAGGTTCAGATCTGAAATCATGGCACTCGGGCCCCAGTGACAAGCATTAAGCATAGCAAAGTCATAGCAACATCAATCTCAGAACATAGTGGATACTAGGGATCAAACCCTAACAAAACTAACTTTATTACATGGTAAATCCCATCCAACCCATCACCGTCCAGCAAGCCTACGATGGAATTACTCACGCATGGCGGTGAGCATCATGAAATTGGTGATGGAGGATGGTTGATGATGATGACGGCGACGAATCCCCCTCTCCGGAGCCCCGAACTGACTCCAGATCAGCCCTCCCGAGAGAGATTAGGGCTTGGCGGCGGCTCTGTGTCGTGAAACGCGATGAAACTTTCTCCTTGATTTTTTTTCTCCCCGAGACGATATATATGGAGTTGGAGTTGAGGTCGGAGGAGGTCCGGGGGGCCCATGAGATAGGAGGGCGCGCCCCCTGTCTCGTGGACAGCCCGTGGGCCCCCTGACCTTGATTCTTTCGCCAAAAAATCTTATTAAATCTGAAAAGTGCCTCCGTGGATTTCCAGGACATTCCGAGAACTTTTCTTTTCTACACATAAAACAACATCATGGCAGTTCTGCTGAAAACAGCGTCAGTCCGGGTTAGTCTCATTCCAATCATGCAAATTAGAGTCCAAAACAAGGGCAAAAGTGTTTGGAAAAGTAGATACGTTGGAGACGTATCAATGGCTTCGGCTTGGTGTCCTTCCGACGTGTGAGGGTGGGGTGGCAGCCCACCTCCTAGAAGCTTGGTGGTCTATGTGCCTGGTGGGCGCTGGAGGTTTGTGGTGGCTCCCATGTGTGGTCGGCGCAGCGACGTCATGGGAGGTCTGCGGGCTAGCGGAAGTGCGGTGCTTGTGGGTGTGGTGTTGGGTGGTGCTCCGAGCGAAAGCTCGCTCGGCTTTTACCAGCCGGCAGCGTTGTCATCCGTGGACGTCGTTTAACCTCCTTGGAGGCGCTGATGTGGAGATCGCCTCTATTTGGCTGTAGCGCGCTATTTTTTTCATTGATCTTAGGTCTTCGGGTGAAAGCCTAAGGCCCAGCAGTGCATATCAGATCAAAGCTACCACCAAGATAAAGGTGGACCGTGAATTAAAGGAAAAACAAAGGAAGTTTATTGTGTACAAAATGGATCAATGTTTGCCTCTCTACCTCTTCAGCCCTGATCAATGGATAGAGAGCGAGCGTCGTAGTCCCCGCTCTATTTTTTGGCGTTGCCATAGAAACACTATTTCAAACATTAGTTCTCTCTCTCATTTCAGGGTGCATCCCCTCACAAGGCACTGGTTCAGGGGTAATGTAATAAATGAACTTGATTGGAAAGTTGGTATGCCCATGTTAGCAACATTCCAAGGAAGGACCAAAACATAACTCTAAGAAACCACAACCGTAGAATTACATACTACCTTGGACATGAGTGACATGCATTTCATTTGGAGACAAAAAATTGGAACAAAGCTGCAGGTACCCCAGGTAGTGGGGAACCACGGCTAGACTTGACTCACCCCAACACTAGTGCTGCCACACCTGCCAGTGACACCGACTGGCCACCAACAATGACTAACTTATTATCTCACTTCGCTTATCATTTAAAAGGTAGCTCTGAGTTTTCATTAGACGCGGAACCATTGATATGAGGCACCTTAATATTGAATTTTAGTTGTACCAGTTAATAATTTTTTTGTATGGGGTTAATGAATGGATAGCTAGCTAATGCGCTCACCAACCTTGCAGATGTAAGCATGACCCACCCTTATAAAGGATGCACTACCTCTGTAGTGGCATGCCTATCTTATCAGGACAGTACTAGCACCCAAACTAAATTGAACGCGGTCGAGACTCTTCAGATAGCAAGAAAACATTACTTACAACAATCAACATGGGTGTAGAAACAGCTCAACATCACACATTTCCGAGCCACTAGGAAATATTAGCGCAATACTGAGACGAGTCGAACAAACCATTGGAGGAGTTATATTCAGTGGTGGAGCTAGCGGAGATTCAAAGGGGGGGGGGGCAAAGGAAAAATATGCACCTTAGGGGGGCCAAATGAGAACAATCTTTTTATTTTAAGGCTCTTAATTTTTTTTCCTTCAGAAAATATGCTACAGATGGGGGGTAATGGCCCCCTCAGCATTGCATGTAGCTCCGCCACTGGTTATATTGCTAAGGTTAGTAGGGTAGAGAAAGGGAGGGGCCAACTGGGTGGAGAGATATAGAGTGCGGGTGTCGGCTCCCCACAATCTTGTCACCATAGATGCAGATTACAAGGCTCCTTGACTTTTCAAGACTACTCAGAGAAAATCCTCAATTTTCCTGTCATTCTATGTAAATTTCCATAATGAAAAATATAGTATATGATCGTCAAGTATTCTGCAAAATTTATGATTTTGAAGGGAGGGTACTGAAAATTTGTCTCGGCATACAACAATACTTGAAGTTGGGAAGAAATCCAAAAGGTAAAATGACATTTTCAAATACATGGAGAAGCAATGCAACCTGCATTTCAAAACAAAAGTCATAAAGTTATGAAACTGCAAATTTACATTCCCACTAGAACACATCGTCAGACATTAAAAGGCCTATAAAACCTACATGCCAATAGTTTGAAACGAAACACGAATAAAACCTCCAATTCAAGATGAGGATCAGGTAAGCATTCTTGATACAAGTCTACCCTTCTACTATTGCACCAAACACTGACGAAACTCATGAAGATTGGTGGGTTCGATCCAGAGGCTTGCTACCCAATATTATCATAAAAGGTTGTCACTTGCTCGTGATCTCGGTTGCATGGATTCTTTGGAAACTGAGGAACGCTTGAGTGGTTGGTAATATGCATCAACAGATCAATGCGGTTACCTCACTCTACCATTTATTGGATTGAGGTGGCCATGGAGGTGGGGGGTCAAATCTTAAAGAGTAATTCGTGGAGTAACTAGTGCGTGCGTGCGTGTGTGCACGCGCGCTCTAGCCTATTGATGGTAATGGGGATGAGCTTCTTGTAAAAACCTTTTGCTTCCTTCTATTAAAATATGTTACACCAATGGCGACGCTAAAAACACGATGACGGGATTGAAGGCTCCAGACCCGCCAACGACAAATGCTAACTACAAGTTTCACCTAGCAAGCACCATCATGTTAAGATTTTCTGTTGTGCAAGATGGCATGTTGAATTCAGCTTGGAGTTAATTGACATGGGGATAAGATTTACAAAGAAAAACAGAGGCTACAAAGAAGAAAGAATGGATTAGGCTATTCTATCAATGCAAAGATGGATGGCATGTCATTTCCAGCCTCCACTTGCCACTGAAATTAAGGCTCGGGATTGAAGTAGACTCTAGGACCTGGGCACAAAATTAATTGATGGGTAGCTAATGTGCTCACCAACCTTCCTCTGCGTAAGCATGATCGACTCTTATAAAGGATGCACTGCTCTCTATATTCCCTTTGTAGCCTCTAACTATGTTATGGGGATAGTGCTAGCAGCCAAACAAACACGAACAAAGTCGAGGCTCCTGAGCAAGAGAGTGCAGTGACAATAAACGATGGGTTGGATCAATGTAACCATTTATGACATATGAATGGGAGGCATATGGAAACACATCGTCTCAAAGAACCGTATGTTTCTTAGCCATGAGCAGTAACAAAGTATTTGCGAGGAGGAAAGGCATGGGTAGCACTAATGCATTCACACAAGATATTGTGGTATGAGTTAAAACCACTCCATAGCCATATAGCCACATACAGAAACTGAAAGTGGACCGGAAATTGCAAGTTGTACAAACTGGATGAAGGATGAAACAATTTTTTGCCTCTCTTCCCTCTCAACTGCAACCACGCCTCGTGAAAACCTAGGGTTTATGCGCATTCAGAATCGAGACCTAGATTTTTACAATACGCGAGCAAAGAGGGAGAATGCGGACAGGGAGTATACCTACCCATAGGACGATGCATCATTGGTCACTGGAATCGCAGTGCCGCTCCTAGCCAACAGCTGGTGGGGGTGTGTAAGGTAGTCGAGGCTTGAGAGAGGGGCGCACGAGGCAAGACGAATGAACAGAGGGAAAGGGCGAGAAAGATGGGCGGAAGCGAACCAGCAGAAGACACAAAAAGTCACACAGCACAAAAAGCAGGCAGGCAACCAGCACAGTTCTCTTCTTTCAAGTAATACAATCACAACTCAGCGTCGAAACTGAAAAGGAAAAAACAACGCATTTACACGAATCAGACCAAACACGACCTAGCCAGAAATTTGGTAGAAATTTTGTTACCCGTTAAGTTAGAACATTGGTAGAAAAACAAATTAGGGTTCACAAAAAGGTATTATTATGACAAAAAACTTGGCAACTATCCATTTATAAATCCATGTTTTAGTCATAGCACAGAACTTTGATAAGCTACACTTTGGTCAAGATCCAAACATATCCCAAGACTTGTGAAGGTGTTCCTCTTGTCAGTGACAGCAAATCCTCGCCGGCAAAGCTGCAACACAACAATGACAGACTCCAGCTCTATCGCAAGATGAAGGAGCCCACTTATTTTGATCCATGTGGCCAAACAAACAGCAAATTCGTCTCAAAATCTCAGTGGTTGTAGTCTGGAATAAAATTCAAAAGCTAACTAGAACGAACATATTGTCTCAAAACAGAGTGACATGCAGTTGTAGCAAAATTTGGCACAGTCGAATCAGATATTTCCCATAAAGAGCAAGCAGTTTGTGATCATCAGATGTTTAAAACACCAACGAAACCTACATCCCAGTGCTAGTTTCAACAGAGAGACAGAACATCCAATCCCGCAACTGCAACATTCAAGATGGCACACCAAAAGACTGCTTTGCTATCCAAGACCCTATTATCAGGACACAATTCCACCTACGGGCACCTACCTAGTTAGTCAACTCCATGATGGCGCTGACGATGTCGCTGCCCGCATCCTTGAGCGCCTTCACAGCCCTGGATCTCGGCACGGAGGCTTGCGTCATCACGAACTCAACGTCCTTCTTGTCAACACCAGTCTCATCAACCTCCTCGTCGTCATGGGCTGCTGCCATGGACGGCTCGCCCTTCAAGATGATGCCGCTTGGGCTCGGCGCCTTGAACTGCTCCGCCGCTTGTGAATGCAGCTGAGTGCTCAGGTCCTCAATCTTGGCCTCCCCGAACATGACGTAGGTATCTGAGTTTGAGCTCTTGAAGACATCTGGCTTGGAGAGGACAAACATAACCTGGAATTGTGTGGACAAGTTAAGAAAATGCAACAACCAACAGTATATAACACCAGGACCGCAACGGAACACGCCGATCCAGGGGCGAACGAGCAAGAGAGGCGAAGATTTATTATTACTATCTTTGAAATGCGAGGAGATGATTTTTCAGTTAAACAGGGCGCCAAATCGGAGAGGGGGAGGGGTCGGAATGGGGGATCACCTCGATGCTCTGCTCCTCGAGCTGGGCGCAGAGCAGCTCCGCCTGCAGCTCGGCGACCGTCATGGTGGTGCGCCGGAAAAAGCTTGTCGGAGGGGAAAGTAAAACCCTAGTCTAGCTAGGAGGTGGTTGGGAGCGGGAGAGGAGAGGGCCAAGAAGGGAAGAGACCCGCTTGAGCTTGACTCGTGTCCTCTGGTTTTTCTTTTTGGGGGCTAATAACTTGTGTCCTCTGGTGGGTTTAAACTGGGCCTAGACCGTGCAATTTGGGCCGGTGAATAAATTTCCGGTGGTGGCTGTGACGGCGGTGAATAAATTTCCTCTGGATTCACAAGGGTATTTACAAAAATTCCTCTTCGAGGTGCTCCTCTTTGTCATCGGAAATGGATCTGGTTGGGCAGGTGGTTAAGCCTGGTTGGTGCAGTGGCGGCAGCAACTCGGTGGAGGCCCTATGTGCTTCGATCCCCTCGCTGTGATGGTGCTTGCTCGCGCGCCGTGGTGGGGATTGGAGGCCTCGTTCCATGCAGCGGGGTCGCTGGTGTTATCTCTTTCGGGAATGACGACGGCGATCTGATCTGGAAGACGGCCGGTTCGGCACAAGAAAGGGGGCTGTAGGATAGCGGCTTCGGATCTTCTCTCCAATATTGTTGGATGAGTGTAGCGAAGCCGTGGATAGAAGAGTGTGGGGATGATCCCGATCGACGAGCCACAAGGTCTCAGGCCGCACGGCGGCTTGCTTCATCGACTCACAACGCAGCTTTGTCTTTTATGGCACTAATTCTATCTTGGGCAAGTTGGTGTCTTCCCTCTGTCCGACGAAGCTTTTGCGACGAAGGCATATGGCGGCGACATCAGGTTGTTTTGCTTCTAGGATCCCCAAGCGTTTCTTTGCAATTTTTTCATAGGTTTCTTCTTGCAAAGTGTTGTACTGTGTGTGTTCTGGATGTCTCTTGATTGTGGCTATGTGTGGGTTTGTAATTCTGCTCATGAATAAATGACACGTGGTATACTAAAAAAACAACGTGGCGCATTCTACAAAACCCAAAATCACTCGGTGCAAGAATTTTGAAGGCAGTACATTTCCCTTCGTGCTCGATTTTGAATGCAGAATTGGGTAATCATTCAAGCCAGATTTGGAGGGCAGTAGTAGAAGGGCGTGACGTACTCAAGCGGGGATTGATTCGGAGAATTGGCAACGGAGCTTCAACTCATATATGGTAAGACAATTGGATTCCAAGGGACGTCATGTTGGGCCGATATGAATGTCGGGTAACCAATCCACCTTTGCTTGCCACGGATCTTATTGACCATACAGCCACAAGATGGGACACTGAGCGACTATCAGAGGTGTGTTTACCAATTGATATCCCATCTATTCTTAATATCCCAATCTATACAAGTGAGGTACAAGATAGCTGGGTGTGGCACTGGCTACTACACTGTGAGATCAGCGTACAAGATGATGATCACTACAAAGTACGGGCGGGAAGCTTGGATCGATGGTTCCTCTAGTACTGATAGAGATGTGGCCTCGTGGAAGCTATTATGGAAACACCCGTACCAGGAAAAATATGTATGTTCCTTTGGATACTAGCGAGTCACTCATTGCCAACCGAAGACGTACAAGCTCATAGGAAAATGTCCACTACTAGCACCTGTGCTCTTTGTGGCGTGGCTAACTCCTGGAGACACTCGTTTCCCGGGTGCAATATGGTGAGGTGTGTTTGTTCACTTGTTGATGGTGATTTGGCGGAGCAGTTATGCGAGACAATTGAACCGAGTGCCAAGCAGTAGCTGTTTGCCATGATTGATTCTTTATCACATGATTCATTTGTTAAGTTATCAGTCACCTTATGGATACACGAAGAGGTTTATCGAAGCCCCTAGGCTACATATGAGTTCATTAAAAGATTTATAGTAGAACTGGAGATGACAACACAATAGGAAATAAGGGCACCAGCTAAGATTATAAGAATAGTGGCAAGGCCTAGGGAGCCACCTCGAGGTTTTGCAAAAATCCATGTTTTTGCAAGTGTGGCAAAGTACGAGATCAGACGAACAACATCTGCAGTGTGCCAAGATGACTGTGGACGGTATTTGGGCAGCTCCTTTATCGTTGTCTGGGGGGGTCATTGATGTAGCTACACTCGAGGTGATGGTATGTAGAGAAGCATTGGCTCTTGCAGAAGACTTGATGATTCAGAATTATATAATCGTCTCCGACTCAAAGCAGGTCGTGAACGACATTGAGAGGGGAACTATTAGTACTTATGGTTGTATCATTGGCGAGATAAAGCAGCAAGCTAGTTTAGTTAATTGCAAGTTTACTTATGAAGATCTCACATCAAACACTGATGCGGATAGGTTAGATAAGTTTTCAAACACTCTTGATCAGGGGCATCATCTTTGGTTGATCCATCCCATTGATCATTTTCGTGTACCACTTCATGTGGACAATGATCAATAAAGCTTACTTATAAGCTTAGAAAACACTAGTTTCACAAAAAAAACTCCTCCCCTAAAAAAACATTTTTTTCACTAAAGAATACCTCCCCTTTTGCAAACAAACCATGCTTGTATTAAAATAAAGTGGGGAAAATATCCCGCATAGAGACAGAGATACAACTAAATATATCCTGATACAACTAACACATGGCACTTGCATATGAAGAAAGCATTGATGCTTTGAAGATTGACTCTGCCATGATGTATATCTGTAATTAACCTCATCAAAACTGATTTAATTAATAATGTGGTAGCAAGATTTAGTAGATGCCTCATTGAGCCCATCTGGACATGGTGCCTTGTCGGTGGGGAGCTCTTTAATAACCTTGTCTGTTTCTTCAGTTGTAAAGGGAACCTCCAAATTTATGAGATCAACCTAACTCTCCGGCATGGTTTTCATGCAATGGGTAGAGTGCAATATACTTGTGTTACTAATCTATTCTTAAATGCTCTTCATGGGATAACTATCGTTTCTTCATGATCAGTGTGCTCCTCACCAATTGCTCATCTTTCAGAGTTGATATGAGATTATGTATGTATTTGATGGTTGTTTTTGCATTGAAGAATTTGTTATTTTCTTCCCCAAGCTAGACCCATCTTTATAGTAGCTACTTCTTTCCAATCGATCCTCTAGTGACCCAAGAGTTTAAATATGTTCTCTTTTAATATAGTTTTGTTGTTGTCTCCCACCGTACTGGCGGGCCTATATTCTTAAGTGGTGTCATAGTAAAAGATCACGCTAATAGTATTTCGAATTGCTCCAGAGATATTAGAGTGTCTTGGCCCACAAATTGATACTTTTTCTCGATCTTTTGAATTTTATCGTAATAATTTTGACATTGTCCCCTTCATTAGAAGGTTGATCCCATATATTCTTGACAGTCTACTAGATGTTGAAGCCAGTAGTTTTCAAATCTGAATAGCATTAAATTAGGTACGAATGTGACTATCTAGATGACACTAGGAGTATGATCAGTGGTGGTTTTGGCCAATGTGATAGCCCAGGTATTAGGGTAAGCAATAGTCTAAGCTTATGAAGAAAGCACAAGTCCAAACGCTCAAACATAGGGATGTCTTTCATATTGCTCCAATTATAGCTTGTTCCCATTGAAGGGATTTCGAAAATGCTTAGGTGATTAATGGTAGCATTGAAGTGCATCATGCCTTGAATGTTGCCCTTTTCTGTTTTTATTATCAGGGTATCTGATGAACTTGAATTATGTTGCAATGATCCAGTCTTTTTTATCCAACTATTAAATGTTTTGGAACGGGTCCATAAATGCTTATCTTTCTTTCGATTGGAAGGGTCCATAAGCATTTATTAAGATCGAAGGCTCTGCTAAGTTAATGGAAGTGAACGAAATAGATAAAAAAGAAATCATTTTGAAGAATCTTCTCCCTTGAAAATACTATCATTCCATCCAATTACCAACCCCCTAAGGCCACTACTAAAGGCAAGATTTTCCGATCTCCGCGGGCATTTTCAAGTATCTTTGGTAAATGTTTTCTCTTTATTTCCTGATACACAAAATTATGCATCGTTTCCTCAATTTTATTTGATATAGCAGTCCACCTGTTGTCATAGTTAATTCCCCTAATATTCAAGATTAATATTTTCCATTTTGTATTCATGATACCGAGTGAAATCCATACATTCTCATAAACAACCATGTAGTAGATAGTGTTGTCCAAGAAAATTCCCATGCATTGCCCAGCTTAAAATTTTGCCATAAATTATCGAGTAAAACATTTGATATAGTCCACATATTGATAACTAGCATGGCTGAATAATCAATCACATAATCATATAGGAACTAAAGAGTCTTGAGTTAGTACAACCATGATAATACAAAATGGACAGACACAAACTAAGTTTTTATCGCAACTATGAACCCAAGAACTTGAGTCCTCATGTAGTCTTCAGTTCTCCCCCTTTTTGTCCTAGCCCCCATCATTCTTACACCTTCATTTGCTTCCTATGATTCATGTTCTTCAGTTGTGTCCTTGGGGGCAGCTTGCAAAAGCAAGTGTTAACTTTTCAACTACTTTACATGGTAGGGGAGGGGGTCAACTGAGCAAGGCAGGCAGTTTCTATCCACACAACTCTTATGTCTGAAGCCTTTATTTTGAGATTGGATTCTTGAACTTCTTATTAACTCAGTATTAATTGGGGGGGATGGGGATTGTTCCTTCTTTTACAGTAAACATGAATGGTACTGGTGGAGAAAGCATGCTCAGTTATGAGACCTTCAAGCATTGTTTTCTTCCCCCATGGGTTATAGAAGGGTTGTATATCAACTTTATTATGCTCCTTACACAAACACTAAAACTCATAGTATGGCTTCATTGTAAAGGACCGTGAATTGAGTTTAACAAAATCATTGAAGAGGTTGTATTCTTGATTCCAACTATCATTTCCCATATTTTATTGTCCATGAATTTTTCGCCTAGTCAAGCCTTTATGATCATAGGAGGCAAACTAAGAGAAAGTTTACTCATTCAAATGGTACTTTAATTACCTTATCAAATGGAGAAGAGGGAGAAAAGTGATATTTCCCAAAAAAAGAATCATGTACTTTCCCCATCAAGACCTCTGCCATGGCCAGGAGACTAATATCTTCATGAAAATAAGATCTAAATCAGTCTGGCTGTGTTAAGTGCTAATTGTGGTACAGTTCTGAATTTTTGCAAAAAAATAGTATCAAGCATATGTGCTTCTTGGACTTCCTGGGACACCTCAATTGCATTATTCAAATTTAAATGTTCAATCCAAGTTGTAGGGCCCTGTTGGACTAGCGTGTACTTGTTTAATTGGCTGAAACGGAAAAGTTGGCACTTTAGTTCCATTAAGTTCAGGTTGTTGAGAGTGGGACTCACTATCTAGAGGAGTTAGAGTTGGATGAAATGATGGTTATGGAGGGGAATTAAGATCCAGTCCATGTGCTATGACATGTTGAGTATTCAGCTAGTATTCTTCCAGTAGTTGTTGGAGAGATTCAATTAGTTGAAACAGTTGTTGAGGCATGTGCAATTTTCATGATGTATCTCTTTTGTATCAATCTCATGTTGCAGGTGAACCATTTGGAAGCATTGTTCAGGAGGAGGAAGGACCAAGTTAAGATCTGGGAGCTCTCAGAAAAAGTGTTAGTTTCTTGTGGGCCACATCTAGCAATGGAATTAATAAATCCATTGCTAGCTTCAGTCAGAACCAGAGATAGTGTCATACTGCTTTGTACCTCCAGGTCAGGCTATTAATCAATGTTGATGTCTAATGGTACAAAAAGATCATTCATCTATAGGAACTCACTATTATGTAGCTCTTGGTTAATATTTTAATTTGGAGGCATAGCCCAATGTCCCCAGCTCATCCTCCTCCGTTTCTCCATCATCTCTTCCACTTTTTGTATATTTGAAATTGGCTGGATCTGGTGTGCTACATTGACATTATCAATTCCTTGTTGTTGAGGTGCATTAACTTGAGCCAAAGGTAGCATTTCAATCATATGATTCTCTTGATTGATATGAAAATGAGCCTGACCTAGTCTTGGACGAGGATTTCCATCAATTGGGATGGGATCTTCATCTGGTGGACCACCACCCATCATTTCTTCTTGCATGATGACTAAAGGGCAGGTCCATGAGTCACTAAAAACCATACCTCTCTCTAATAACTAGAATGGCGAGAATATCAGATAACTTTGCTATGATTTTAACCAGTGAAACCCTAGTACTTTTGGCTCTGTCCTAGAGAAGGAGATTCCAAAAGTCAAACAAAGAATGAGCCAGTTTGGCTATGGCTTCTTTATCAAAAGGTAAATCAACTACTAGCCTACTACCAGCCAAGATTCCCTGTTAAGAGTTAAATTTATCAAGTTCAGGCCGATCTACTATGCTTCTCAAAGATGATAAAGACATCATCACACTGATGTGGTTTGTTTTGAAGGATTGTAACACTGGTTGGCCAGTTCCAAAGTTTTCTTATTGCAATTCGGATAGGAAATTCGACCAAAGACAAATCTGGATTGCAATCTAGGTGGATCATGATCCAGGGACGAAGGAGATCTAATATTCTGATCCGACAGATATGATCGAGGAGATCTAATAGGTTCACCATATGGTTTTTTTGCGGGAAAAGGACTAACCAGAGTCCATTCTTGATCTTTCTCTTGGATATGTCAAGTATATTCGCAAATTCAACTAGGACCTTCATTTCCTGAAACCCAAAATCCGAGGCTGAATCCAGGGATCGTGAATACTATCTTTGTTGTATATGGTGAAACCAACTTCCTTTGAAGAAACTAAGAATTTAGAAGCCCAATTTTGTAGTTGTTAAACATTGAACAAAGGAAAATAACCTCCAAAGAATGCAGGGAGAATTGCGCCAATCGATTCCTTGGTGAGTCTGATATTATATCTTCCAAACTCTATGATGCAGAAGAATTATATGAGTCCTTCTACATCATATTAGTTGATTGAGAGATGGAGATTGCGCTAGATGCGGTCCACAAAAGACTGGGCAATATTGAATTTGCGACCCAAGGGGGGCATGGCTACGTGGTGGGTGAGGAGAAGTGGAGTGGCTGCCCCAGGAGGCTGTGGTTATCGGTGTCGGAATAGCAGGCGGCGAGGATGGTGGTCGCCATAGGCCAAGGTGGCCTATGGAGGGGGTTATGTGGCGAGGGCTAGGCAAGGGCAAGGGCTTTGTCCCCAGTCGTCTCTTCTCGTGAACTTCTTTTTTCTTTCAGATTTTCTATTGTTCTAGCTAGTATATTAATTTTAGTTTAGGGATAAGTTTTACAACCTAGCAGGGTTTGAAAAGTGAGAACATAGGGTGCAAAGAACTAGGCTATTATATCAATGGAAACAAGGGTGACATGTCATTTGGAATCTTGGATGCCATCTGCGACTCTAAGGAGTGGGAGGTGCTGTCGCTGAATATTCCAGTATTTTGCTCATATAACATTCCGCGTGGTTTTGTATTTTAGTATTGGCTCCCAATTCACCATCTCACAAAAGCTTGGTAAATGAGTATTGAGTGTAGAGGCTAGGGTGAGCGGGGACAATGAAACAGAGCACACATGTGTAGCCAAACCTCTTTGAGAAAGAGAAATAAAGGTTCAGATACAAGCATACTCTAGGGCTTGGTCCTAATCATAATGGATGGGTAGCTAATGCACTCACCAACATACATAAGTGTAAGCATGATTGGACCTTATAAAGGATGCACTACTCTCTGTTTTCTCCTTGTAGCCTCCAATTATTTTATCAGGTTAGTACAAGTACCCAAAGAAACACAAACAAGGTCGAGGCTCCCGGGAGAGATAGTGGAGTGGCAATAAAGATGTGTTGGATCAATGCAATCCACTATGACATATGAATGGGGTGCATCTGGAAACACACCATCTCTATAAAAACATATGGGCATAGAAGGATACAATATTCTCGTATTTGCGAGGAGGGGAGTTAGGGACAATAGTAATGTACTCGTTGAGGAGATAAGATATCAGTACATATCTCGCGAAACTACACAGTAACTTAAAAAGGTGTACGAAGAGGAATTTCACGGCGTAAAAACTAGATCAATTTTGCCTCTTTTCCTCCTCAACTGGCTCAACTATAACCCACTTACCTCACGAGGACCTAGGGTAGGACCTAGATTTTATATTACACAAGCGAAAGGGCCAAGGGAGAGACCGGAGACTTGGGGATTATACATCACCGAAGGCCTCCGCATCACTGGTCACGAGGGGGTCACAGTGCCTAGCTCGCCAAGCCACTGGAGGCGAGACAAACGGGCATCAAGAAAAAATATGTGAGTGGGCCAGAAGCGAAAAAGCAAAGTCTGACAGAGTCACTCGTGTAGTCTCCGCATGTAGGAAGCGTGCGCCTCCCTGCACTGCATGATGCCCTTTGAGATCCAGTATGGATTCCAGAAGGTTCCCATACTTTTTCCCTAAGGAGTGACCCTGGGTTATCGAACCCACGAGATGGTGTGCACTATGTCAAAGACTCTGATAAGTTATTTCTAACAAATTAAATTCCAGTTTATCAATCAGACCTCTAAAAACCTTTTAGATGTAAACACTAGTATTAAAAATGGCATGGGTATGAGGTCTTACTCTCACAACCTATATTTGTGCTTGGGATCTTAATGATATTAAACCATGCTCTGGAAGAAAACATCTAGTGTGCTTCCGACGTGAAGATGCGGGCGGGGCGTCCAAAGTATGTCTTGACCGGTGCGCGCATGCATCAAGAGTCAGTTATCCAACCGATGGCCCTTATTGCTGCATTAGGAATAAATATTCAGACTTCACGTTAGAAGCACACTAGATGTTTTCTTCCATAGCATGGTTTAATATAATTAAGATGCGGGGGTGTGTCCAAAGTATGTCTTGACCAGTGCACGACATGCATCAAGAGTCAATTGTCCAACCGATGGCCCTTATTGCTGCATTAGGAATAAACATTCAGATAAAAGCATTGGGAGTTTAATGGCTACACCTCATTCATCCCCAAGGAATAGATTTCCTCTATCGTACTAACCCCTTTTCTCACTTATATTCAGGATAGTGTTCCACGCACTCCTCGCTCTTTACCTTCTCCTTGATCGATCTACAGGGTCTTGGGTACCTGTGGGGCCTTAGAATGAGAACAAGACAAGAGATAGTTCCATAGCAATCGGACACATACAAATAACGTCAATCATATGAAGTCATTCCCACGATCCTTGGCACAAATACATCGGGTTACAAGGCCGTGCCTAAACACATTGCCTTATTGAATTCCTCACACATGGTGATCGGATCGCAAGATGAAGTTATTGAAGATGACATAAAGATGAATGATTGATAGATAATATGTCTTTACAATAGTTGTCGGTTGCGATATGTCGGTTACAAGTATGACTAACTTGGAGATGGATGGATACGGTGATGATGGTGGTGGCTATGAAGATGAGATGGGAAATGATGGCGACTAGGGGTGGAATGGAGGATCACCTTGATCTTGTGCTCCTCAAGCTAGGCACAGAGCAGCTCCGCCTGCAGCTCGGCGACCATCATGGTGGGTCGCTCATGGGTAAAACCTTGGCGGGGGGAAAAGTAAAACCCTAGCTAGGAGGGGGTTGGGAGAGCGAGAGGAGAGGGCCAAGAGATACTGCGACAGGTTGAGGAAGGGAAGAGACCCGCTTGACTTGTGTGGTGGTCGGGTGAGTGTCGACTAGGCCTAAATCGTGTTGTTCAGGCCAGGGCCTAAACTCTGTTTTTTAGGGTTAGGCGGCGTAGACTCTGTTGGTTCGAGCTGGTTTGGAAATGTCCAGCCTAGTTCCCTAGGCACATCTTGGCGATCTAGAAATTGCATTGCACTAAAAAACATGTTTTTCGTGAGAGACACGTATTTGTTTCTCGTGGATGCACAGATTTATTTCGGCAAGAGGCATAGGTTTTCCTCGCGAAAAAGAGGGAAGATGTATTTTTTTTGTGTTTCTTCCAAGGGGGGCACGTATTTTCTTCTCGTGGAGGCATAGAATTTGCTTCCGCGAGTGCCTATCAGAAAAGAAAAAAAATTGTGTTTTCTTTTTTTGTGCTTCCGCGAGAGGCATAGATTTGCTTCTCGTGGAGGCAGAGGTTTTATTCTCGCGGGAGACTCAAAAAAGAAAAGGTCGTGTTTTGTTTTCTCTTTTCTACTGTGAGGGCATAGGTGTGTTTCCGCTAGAGGCACAGTTGTGCCTCTTCGAAAAGGGGAAAAAAGTGGGGGGGAACCATTCTTCCGGCTCGAGCTTATTTTTCCAGTTTTCCTGGGTTTTTTGTGAAAAAAAGTTCATCAAAACCTATTAACATATGATCTAGTTTCGAAGATCTGGACACCAGAAATCCAACGACAAAAACGGTTCAGGATTTAGACGCACGGTTTAAGAGATAAAACATTTTGGATAAGCGAATCTAAAAAAAAGGAAACACACGGTTTGTGACAAATGGCGCACCTACATTACGCCACTTCTCGCAACCCGAAAAGATGGGAGTGACCTTTGCAAGGGATACTCTTTAACTAGTGATTTCACTAATTGGCTCCCACTGCGCTAGTTATAGTGTATTCTCCTAATTGGCGCCCACTTATGTTCCATTGGTAGCTAAATGGGCCAGCCCGTAACATGATCCCACTATCGGTTTTGGGAATCTTTTGGTTTCTGGGCTGGTTTTCGGGTTGATTTATTACCAAATTTTTCAGTTTCCTTCTTTTCTTTTCTTTCTAAATTGGAGAAATTTTACCAACTTCAAGAACATTTTTTGAATTCAAGAAATTTTTTTAATCCATCAACTTTTCTCAAATTCCTGAATGTTTTATCAAAATCGTGACCTTTTTCCAAATTTTGATCTTTTTACGAATTCTTGAACTTTCTTACTTATATGATGTTTATAACACTTTTTCCCCAAAAAATCGCAACTTTTTTCAAAATTTGACCTTATTCAAACCCAATGAACTTTGTATAAGAAATTATGAACTTTTTCTTGAATTTGTTAACATTTTCTCAAATTCATGAATTGCTTTTGAAATCATGAACTTTTTAAAAATTCACGTTCATGAATTGTTGAATTGAGCAAACGGATGTTTTACATTGTATAAATATTTCTTAAAATTTAGGATTTCTTCGTCGGCATAATGTGCGATGCGATGCCTCTGGGTTCTTCCCCCATCAAGGGCAATATGCTCTTGACCTGTTGGACCGTGCTAGCATGACCGGCTGCAAGCCGGCCACCACGCCTCCTGAGGTCAAGCCGAAGCTCTCTGCCACAGCTGGACGGCCTGCCACCGACGCCGCTCTCTACCACAATATTGTTGATGCACTTCAGTACTTCACGCTCACCAGACCAGACATTCAGTTTGCGATGCAGCAAGTTTGCGTGCACATGCACTCGCCGTGCGATGCTCACTAGTCTCTGGTCAAGCGCATTCTATGGTACATTCTCGGCACGCCGACCTATGCTCTTTGTCTCCGCGCCTTCGCCTCCACCGAGCTTCTTGCTTACACGGATGCGAATTGGGTTGGTTGTCCTGACACCCGGTGATCCATGTTTGGAAACTGTGTCTTCTTCTGTGACTCCCTTGTCTCGTGGTCCTCTAAGCGGCAACCTACCGTCTCCCACCCGAGTGTCGAGGTTGAGTATTGTGTTGTTGCCAACGTCGTTGCCGAGACTTGTTGGTTGTGTCACCTGCTTGGTGAACTTCTGGTTTTACTTCCGAAGCCTACAATGATCTTTTGTGATAATGTGTCTGGCCACCTATCTTGCGGCCAATCAGGTGCAATACAAGCGCACCAAACACATTGAACTGGATGATCACTTTGTGCGCGAGAAAGTTCAATTGGATCAGCTCCATGTCCTTCACGTACCGACTACCCAACAGTTCGCCAACATTATGACCAAGGGGTTGCCAACCGCTGCAGTTCAGGAGTTTCACTCCAGTCTTTGCATCGCCGATGCCGGCGCTTCGACTGCGGGGGTGTTGAACGTGACATATTTGTACTTATGTCTGATTGCTCTTCCAATGATCTCTAGCCTTGTATAGATTAATTACTAGAGATATTGTACGGTTAGTTGGCTTGTCAAGCAAGACATCACCTGTATATATTGTAACAGACTCCGATGAATACAATGAGTTGCATCCTATAGTCTTCTACACCAACTAATAAGCTCACCAACCTTCCCTCATGTAAGCATGACACGCCTTAGCAAATATGTATGTACGTAGCCTTGGTCATCTATCCCCTTACCTAGTATGTTGGCAGGATTGTGATAGCAGCCAAACAAACATGAACATGGTCAGAGGGAGAGAGAGAGAGAGAGAGATGAAAATTACAATGGCTTAAAGCAGTGCAATCTGTTGTGAATGGGATGCATGTGTAAGCACCTCATCCGCCGCAAATGGAGTGGCCGTACAGATAGCTCGACTGCATCAGTTTCCTATAAGACGGAAGGTAGCCTAAATTTGAGGTGACTGCAGAGGGACCAGCGGAATAGAGCAGTGCATATCAGATTAAAAACTAGCACCATGGTGAAGGTGCACAGAGAATTAAAGAAAAAATTGAGGAAGTTTATCGTGTACAAAATGGATCCATGTTTGCCTCTCTACCTCCTCAGCACTGTCCTCAAGTGCATACCGCGATAATCTCAGACATAGCATCGAGTCCACGCAAATTCGGAGTCGAAACCAAGGGCTTAGAACCTGAGGAAAACGTTCATGAATGGAGAGTTTCACCTTGCTTAGGGCCGCCATATTTTTCATTGTGTTGTATGTGAGGCTCAAGGGGGTGGCCATGCTCTTGAGCAACGATGGGTGGATAGAGAGCGAGCGCGACAGATAACGTGGGTGAACATCATCTGGTTATTGGTGTCTCTAAAAGGGGAGAAAAGAATTTGCACTTCTAGCATAAAAAAAATTCAAAGTTGTATTTGAAGTTTAGAGTATGCAGATAACGTGTTTCTTTTTGCATTCATGTTTGTATTTGAATTCGATGATGGACGACATATATGGGGCTTTGTATGAGGAAACCTTCTAGCTGAAAAGATCTACTATGCAAATTAATATGTTCTTTTTTGTACCACTATGCCTGTTTCCCCTATTTCAAATATATATAATGTACCATTTTACAAATTCCAAGCAAACATTTAATCCGTCGGATGAGAAATGTAAAGGGCAATCCTTGTGGCTGCGCATCTACATTGGCGTGCCCCGTGGGCCCCTCGACTATGCCATACATAGGTCAATGCAGATGCATCGTGTAGGTTTGCTGGGGCGAAGCATCCGGATCTCCTCCTCGTGCTTGTATGTCAACAATGATTGTGTTGAGTGATGGTTCTTGTTCTACTACTAAACTCGGAGCTTCCTTTTCGTTTTATGTCACATTTCATCGGCGGTTTGGTGCCACTTCTATGGTTTCTTTGCATTGTTGGCTATAGATATAATAAAGTGTCATTGAGGGCGGTGGAGGCGCCACGGCGATAAATCTGTGGCATCAAAGAGGTGATTGTCATAGATTTTACATGATTTTTGATTTTATTTTTATATAGATACATCACATGTGTATATATGATGGATTAGCAAAACAATAGTTGTGGGCCAGCTGACCCCACAAATATAACGTTGATTCGCCATCATCGAGGGGCAATGGCGATAAGGTTGTGCTGGTGTCAACATTTGTCACTTGTTATGACGTGCGTCCGACTTCAGACTAACCTTGCTATTGCGCCCGGACAGTAGTTCCCGTCGGGTTTCCTTATTAACCGGAGAACTCTCTTCTAATAATACTCCTATATAACAAATGAAACTTCCCCCTTGGTTTTTAGGCAAGAAAAACGGGATTTTGTTATGAATAATACGTATATCAAGTTATGTACTATTTGGGTTCTGGTGGACCGCTGCCTGTTCAGGGGTTCAGGGCAACCTTTGGCTCACTTCATTTGAGAATCCCCGTCCACCACCGGCGCACTTGCCACCGGAATTCCCCACCGCCGCCGCTGCCCCGCCGTCGCGGCGTCATGCTCCACCTCCGGAACCGCATACTCCCCCACCTCCTCTCAGCCACGCCCTCTCCTTCTACATCCCCACTCCTCTCTCTCCACCGCCTCCTCTCCGCCGTTTCCCCGAACCCTAGCTTCGCCGTCGGCGACTACCTCGTCGACACCTGCGGCCTCACCCGTGCCCAGGCACTCAAGGTCTCCGCCACGCTCTCCCACCTCAAGTCCCCCGCCAAGCCCGACGCGGTCCTCGCCTTCCTCGCCGGCCTCGGCCTCTCCGGCGCTGATGTCGCGGCCGTCGTCGCCAGGGACCCGAAGATCCTCTGCGCCGCCGTGGAGAAAACGCTGTCCCCCGTCCTCGCTGGGCTCACCGGCCTCGGCCTGTCACAAGCTGAGATTGCGCGCCTCGTCTCGTTCGCCCCCGCCCACTTCCGCCTCAGATCCGTCGTCTCCAAGATAGAGTACTACCTGCCGCTCTGCGGCTCCATCGAAAACCTGCTCCAGCCGCTCAAGCAAGGCTCCTCCATCCTCGGCTCTGACCTCGAGAGGGTGGTCAAGCCCAATGTCAATCTCCTAGCAGAGTGCGGGCTGGGTGCTTGTGATATTGCCAAGCTCTTCATCCGTGTGCCGAGGATACTTTATGCCAAACCAGCGCGTGTCCTGGAGATGGTTGCGTGCGCCGAAGGTATAGGTGTGCCCCGTGGCTCCGGAATGTTCAGGCGCGCTCTGCAGTCTGTTGCATTCCTCAGCAAGGAGAAGATCGCCACCAGAATGGACTACTTGAAGAAGACGGTTAGGTGGTCGGATGCGGAGGTTGGCATTGCTGTGTCCAAGGGTCCATCTGTGCTCGTGACGTCAAAGGACATGCTGAAGCGCAGGTCTGAATTCCTTATCTCTGAGGTGGGGTTGGAGCCGGCGTACATTGCCCGCCGCCCATCATTGCTCAATTATAGCTTGGAGGGCCGGCTCAGGCCCTGGTACTATGTTATGAAGTTTCTTACGGAAAACAGATTGCTCAAGCGTGCCATGTGCTACTATACATTTGTCAAGGCCACCGAGATGGAATTCTTGGACAAGTTCATATGCCCTTACAAGGAAGCTGCACCACACCTTGCTGAAGACTATGCAGCTGCTTGCAAAGGGGAAGTGCCAACTAGATTCAGGTTTACATGAACCAAGAATGGTCTATGAATTTGGTAAACTCTGTACGGTGCAACAAAGTTTTCATTGTGTGGTAAGCTGGTAATTCCTATTTCGGTGTACTTTGCCTAATTGGATGTTGGTCTTCCACTCTGTTAGACGCGGTCATGGTCGTTGCTAGCTGTTGGTAAACTGATGATTTGAATCCTGAATCTTAGTGTATCATCTGGTAGAGAAGAAATCATGGCTTGTTGCCTTGTTATGAACTTGTTCATCCTGGTGCTGTTATTTAACACATATATTGAAACTAGGAAAGTGTGAGAACAGGCCATTCTCCAATGCATTAAAAATTCTGTGCTGGCTTACATTGCTTATCGCCTGGCAATGCTTCATTATAGCCTGGAGGGCTGGTTGAAATCCCAGTTTTGTGTTGTAAAGGTTCTTAATGAAATTAAAATTCTAAAATCTTTACTGCACCACAAAGATTTTGGTTGGCGCAGTAAGCTGGCAAACTTTGTTTCAGTGTGGTTGCCTAACTAGATGTTCTTCTTTGCTGCAGTATATGTTTGTTGCTATCGCTTGATGAAGCTAATAATTAGATTCATGAGTACTAATATGTCCATGTCACCATAAATTTCCTTTGAACGACAG
>NC_041385.1:790303306-790325922 GCF_002162155.2 Triticum dicoccoides | reverse complement strand
CATAATATGTTGATCAATCTGAGGATGCAGTTTTGATGAAATATCCATTCTTCTGCAATATCTTTGTTTGAAGGGATTAAATTTGTGAAAGTAATCCATGCTTTACTAGTCTGTCTTGTATTTCTTATAATGCCCTATTGACAGATTCTTTCAGTTGAAGGGACAAATGATCTCAAAACTGAATAATACAGTTGTACATTTTGTATACACGGCCTATCATCTAGTCCAAATACTATGGCTGGTTAAAACCAAGACTCCTCAGATTTGTACCAATCAAGGGTTTACATGTGTCTAAAGCTATGTTTTTCTATCATGATTTATGCTAGAAAATGGTTAGAATATTTACCTCTGTTTTGTGTGCTTTACTATGGCTGTTTAAAACCATATGCCTCCTCAGGTTTGCACCAATAAGGATTTACATTACATGTATCTAAAGCTATGTTGTTGTACCTTGATTTATGCTAGAAAATGGTGAGAATATTTACATCTCTTTAGTGTGGTTCCCAATCTGCCTAGATTGATGTTACAATCTAGGGTGTTACATTACAGGCTATGCTTTATGCAAACCAGAGTTAGCTATTTTTAGTTGCAAGAATATATCTTCTAGATGGCATCTATTTCTGAGAGTTGTAAAAATATATCTTCGCAACTATATCAAGCTTGTACTGCTGACCTTTGTACCAAAACTTACAACTACTGGACGACATGAATTATTAACTATGGTGTTTTACTGTCCCGAGAACAGATCACTAAATCTATATGCATATTTAACAATTTCTGCATACATTGCTTTGCTTCCATGGTTTGCAGGGTTCTGAATTCCAGTTTGCATTGAGATATGAATGTGCTTCTTAACTCTATACTTTTTAGTTGATATTTGTTAGGTTATGAGATGACATCAAAATTATATGCTTGTCCTCCACAAAATCCCATGTCTTTATATTGCCGTTGATTGATGCACTATAATGCTTGAGAGCTTTAGGTAGTGTTTTTCCTTCGATTAAATAGGTAAGCTTGCAGCTGAGTTGTAAAGAATCAAGAGATAAGTTGTAAACAATCATTTAAATTTTCTGTCTATGGCTGATGTGGTTGTCTTTGCAAAGACCATCCTCCATTGCTATATTACAGTTCTCATTTGTTTAATATACGTTTAACATTTCCGAATACATGCTTAACATTTTTTGTAATGTCACATACATTTTTTTAAATGCGTAAACATTATTTCAATGGCTGAAACATTTTTTGTGTCTGCTATAAAAAAATCACATATTTTTGAAATATTTATTTTATATTTTTGTAATATTTTTTAACTATTTGATTAACATTTTTCATAAGTAGCAGACATTATTTGAAACAAGTGAACTTAGAAAGGTCACCAATGTTGTTTTAATATGCTATCAACATTTTCGTTGAATTAAGCTAACAATTGTTTAACATTGTATTAATTATAATTTACAAATTAATGATTCCAACATTTTAAATTTTTTTTGTTTGGAAGTGGGGCTTTTGTCTCACAGTGTTCCGTAAAAAAAATTGAAAATGAAACTAAAAGAAGAAACGAAGAAAGGAAAAAACAGGATAGCAGACGAACTTACTTGGAACCTATATGCAAAATTACGAGTTGAGGAGTACTCGTTGCAAAGATCACTCCAACTCTCCAGGTTGCGATAAGTGGCGCACATGTAGCGGATCCATTTATTCAAAATGTTTTATCTTTCAAACTTTGTGTTCAAATCCCAAACCACTTTTTCCCCACTTTTATCGTTGGATTCCTCGCGTCGAAATCTTCAAAACTGAATCCCATGTTGATAGGTTTTGACGTACTTTTTTTTTCATGAAAAAACCCGGACGAAAAGACCGAACCGGAAGCACTGGTTTTTTTCCTTTTCGGAGGAGGCACGCCTGTGCCTCTCGTGGAAGCAAAACCATGACTCTCGCGGAAGAAGAAAAAAAAAGAAAAAACATGTTTTTTTCGTTTTCGAGGAGGCACGGCCGTGACTCTCGCGAAAGCACACCCGTGCCTCTCGCGGCAGCAAAACCGTGACTCTCGTGAAAGGAAAAAAATGCGTTTTTTCTTCGTTTCCGAGAGGCACGACCGTGACTCTTGCGGAAGCAAAACCGTGACTCGCAAAAGGAAAAAAAAGACAGAGAACGTGTTTTTTTTTGTTTCTGAGAGGCACGGCCGTGACTCTCGCGAAAGGGAAAAAAACAGAAACCATGTTTTTCCCCGCTTTCGAGAGACACGGTCGTGACTCCCGCGAAAGCAAAACCATGACTCTCGCGAAAGGAAAAATGCATTTTTCATGCAAAAAGATTTTTTTTATTTTTTTTTGTCGAAAAGCTAAGGAAAACCAAACATCGAAAACAACCAGGAAAAAAAAACCATTTCAATAGCCGAAAATGCGTACGGAAAAAAAAATTCAAAGGGAGCGCCCAGAGCGCGACACGTGACGAATGGCTAAGAGCGCGTCAAGTGGTGCTGATCGTTGTAAGGCCCCAAAAAGAGCGCTCGTTAACTAGTAGCTCCCACCGGAATTCCCTATTGGACGCACGTTGCGTCTAAATGTCGACCTTTCACACAGAGACTTACCGATAGATGGATGACCTGGGCCGGCCCACTAACAGGGTTGCAGCGCTTTCGGTTTTGGGAACCTTCTAGAGCTTCCCAGCCGTTTTCCTCGTTTTGGGACCTTCTAGAAGGTTCTTTGAACCGGTTTTCCTGTTTCTTTTTGGTTTTTCTTTTTAGTGTTTCTGTTTATTTTTGCTTGTTTCTTTTCTCTTTTCATTTTGCTGTTTCCTTTTTCTTTCTCATTTCATTTTCTATTTTCGCCATTTTTTTCCTTTTTGATGTTGATATTTTGTCTTTTTTAAATCAAGTTTTTCAGATTTTAAAATATGCTCCACTTTATTAAATATGATCATAAATTCAAAAAATTACAAAAATTTCAAAAAATGTTCATGTATTTGAAATTTGTTCACAAATTTAGAAAATGTTCATATTTCATAAATACTTCTGGCATAGTAAAAAATGTTCGCGGTTGCAAAATTTGGTCTAAAATTCAAAAAATGTTCACATTTGAAAAAGTGTTCAGGAATTTCAAAACATGTTCCTGGTTTCAAATTTCTTGTTAGATATTTCTTGAAGTTTCACTTTCAAATATTTGTTCACAAATTCAAAAAATGTTTGTGGTTTCATAATTTTGTAATTTCATCGAATGTAGCATTTTCAAATATTTGTTCAAAAATTCAAAAAATGTTCACGGTTTCAAATTTTGTTCAGAATTTCATAATTTACTCACAACTTCAAAAAATGGTTCAGGTTTTTCAAAAACATTTTCCGCAGTTTCAAATTTTTGTTCGCATATGCGAAAAAATGTTCCTGTCTTTTACTTTCCTTTTTTCTTTCGTTTCATTTTTTATTTTCACATTTTTTTTCCTTTTTCATGTTGATATTTGTCTTTTTTAATTCTTTTTCAGATTTTTAAATATGTTCTGCTTTACAAAATATGTTCCTCAATTCAATAAATGTACCAGAATTTCAAAAAAGTTCATGTATTTGAAAATTGTTCACAAATTTAGAAAATGTTATTTCAAATATACCTCTGGAATTGTAAAAAATGTTCACAGTTGCAAAATTTGGTCCGAAATTCAAAAAGTGTTCACATTTGAAAAAGTGTATGGGTATATCAAAAAATGTTCGTGGTTTCAAATTTTTTTGTTAGATATTTCATAAAGTTACATTTTCAAATATTTGTTTACAAAATCAAAAAATGTTCGCGGTTTCATATTTTTGTAATTTCATCAAATGATGCATTTTCAAATATTTGTTCAAAAATTCAAAAATATTCGCAGTTTCAAATTTTGTTCGGTATTTCATAATTTGTATACAGCTTCAAAAAATGATTCATGTTTTTCGAAAACATTTCCTGCAGTTTTCAAAAAAAAATTGCATATGCGAAAAGATGTTCCTGTCTACAATTTTTTCAGATATTTAAAAAATCTTCGCACTTTTTCAAAATATAAAAATTCAGAAGAAATGTGCATTTTTAAAGATTTTCAGTAGAGTAACTAATTTCGGTTTGATACAGTAGACAAGTCTGGTTGGTCGGTTGTGCTCGGTTATTTAAGTTGCGCGTTGGTTCGGTACAACCAATGGTAGACAGCTCGGGTGGTTGGGACGATGCATGTGCAAGCTGATGGTTGCTGGTTCGATTCCTTCCATCGCGCCTGATTCTGTTTTTTGCTTTCTTTTCGTTCCAGCGATACATCTCTATGGGCCGGCCCAGCCACGATGCCTCCCTGTGCGTCGGGACGACAATTTGACGCAAAGAGCGTCCTATAGGAGCTCCCGCTCCCACCGGCCTGGGCGCAGTGGCCTAACGGGAGCGGTCGCTCCAACTCCAATGGACTATGGGCCGCTTATTGCGAGGCAGACGCCGGTGCTTGGCTGGCCTAGTAGGAGGGGCGTTTCCTATTTGGCGCTGCAGGCGCCCGTTAATGTGCATTCTGCAAACGGGCGCCTGCAGCGCCCCGCGCTGGGCCGGCCCATCTAGTATTTTAGACTCGCAAAAAATATGCCGCAACGGGGACTCGAACCGACAACCTAACAGAGACGAACTCTTCGTAGGAACCACCAGGCTACGCTACAAATATTGATCTGTTGTACTCTTTTTCACTTCTTCTTTAGTGCCATTCGTTTTTTTCATTTTTCTTTTACTATTTTTCTTATCCTTTTCTATTAATTCTTTTTGTTTTCTTCAATGCGCGCTTTTTAAAAATTTGTGAACCTTTTTTCTTAAATTGACAAACATTTTTTCAAATTCGATGAACTTTTTCAAATCCGACAATTTTTATAAAAAATCGATGAACTTATTTTCAAATTTGATGAACTATTTTTCAAAACCGATGAACTTTTTGAAAAGTTGATGAAATTTTTATAATTCGATGGACGTTTTAAAATTTAGTTAACTCTTTTTCAAATTCGATGAACTTTTTCAAATCCGTGAACGTTTTCAAACTCATGGACATTTTTCAATGTTGTGAACTGTTTTTTCAAATTTAGTGCACTTTTTTTCCATTTCATGAACTTTTTTGAATATATGAACCTTTTTTACATTGGCCAACTTTTTATGCATGTTCGTCAACTTTCCAAAAAAAATCATATTTTTCCATACATTCACGTTTTTTATTAATGTTTCCAAATAAGTCAAAATCTAAGCGAGGGGCTGTACAATAAGTAACGCTGCTATGTTGGTTCTTAAATCAACACACGCCAAAATGAATCACTAGCAGCCATTGGGTGCACCGGTTCGCCAACCTCCAAGACTTGCGTCTGGGTGTGAGGTCGATTCTCAGGGAGCCACCTTTTTGGATGCCTTTTCGCGTAATAATACAGCTTTTTTCTGCGTGCGCGTTTGTGGGCCGGCCCAGCAGGCGCTGCCGCAGGCGCCAGATGCCTTCAGCGGCGCTGAAGGCGCCGAATAGGCGCTCCCAGTAGGAGGTGGCTCGTCATATTACTCAAAATATTTTTTCCTATTTTTACATTTATTTATAAATTAAATGCATATATTTCACAAACTTAAGTTTACTTAAGAATTTAGAAACATGTATATGAATTTTTTTAACATTGAATAAATTTTGTTAGAGCATTGTTTTTAAAATGTGATAACTTAAAAAAAAGATCGTGACAATGAAAAAATATTCCTGCATTTTAAAAATATGTATCTGAAAATTTTAAAAAGTATGTATGTGATGTTAAAAAATGTTAGAGATAATTTTAAAAAAGTTTCATACCAGTAGATAATGTTTCAAAAATTATTCCTATGTTTCAAAACGTGCTCATGACATTTAAAAAATGATATATACAATGTAAATAAATGTTCGTGTAGATGAAAAATATGTTTATTTCCATTATATATTTAAAAAAAATATATAGTTTAAGAAAATGTTGTTGGCACTAAACAATATACAATGTATAATTGGAGAATGTTAAAGTATTTCCAAAAATTGTTCAAAACATGTATCTTACAATAAAATGCACATCAGCGAACCAAATTGTGATTGAATGGTTAGGAGGAGAATAGTATCCCAACCCACCAGAGTTCAAGTCCTAAACTTGACATTGATGCTTGCATTTTCTTGAATTTATTTCAGGCATTCCGGCGATGAGCATTCAGTAATAGGAGACCTTCCCATCGACTAGGAAGGTGGTTGTGACGTCATAAAAGTAATATATACATCATGTATTTGAAAAATGCGTAATGTGTATCAGAAAAATGTTTTCACATGTACTCTGAAAATGTGTGTACTACAGAAAAGAGTAAACATGTGTTTAAAAACCAATAAAAGCGACAAAGAAACAAAAAGAAAAGCAAAAAAGTGAAGAAAAGGAAGAAAACCAAAAAAGAAACAAAGACAAAAAGTATAATGAAGAGAGAACGAAAACCTGAACATGAGGCTATAGTGTTGAGCATGACTCCGGTCTTTGGTACAAGCTCCGAAAGCATCATCCCCCACTAGCTTGGCAACTCAATGTTAAGGTTGAGATCAAGATGCAGACAATGGAGCAGGTGCACACATGTGGCCAAACCTCCATCTAGAAGAGGAAATTATGACTTGTGTACTAAACATATTCCGGGACTTGGTCACAAATGTAACAGATGGTTGCCAACTAATAAGCTCACCAACCTTCCCTCGTGTAATCATGACACGCCTTAGCAAATATATATGTAGTCTCGGTCATCTATCCCCTTACATAGTATGTTGGCAGGATTGTGATAGCAGCCAAACAAACATGAACAGGGTCGTGGATCTAGAGAGAGAGAGAGGGAGTGGTGAAAATTACAATGGCTTAAAGCAATGCAATCTGTTGTGAATGGGAGGCATGTGTAAGCACCTCATCCGCCACAAGTAGAGTGGCTGTACAGAAAACTGAACTCCATCGATTTCCTACAATGAAAGGTAAATTAAATTTGAGGTGACGGCAGAGGGGCCATCGGACCTGCGGAATAGAGCAGTGCATATCAGATCAAAACTAGCACCATGATCAAGGTGCACTGAGAATTAAAGAAAAAACAGAGGAAAAGTTTATTGTGTACCAAAGGGATCAATGTTTGCCTTTGGTACACAATAACAGGTGGATAGAGAGCGAGCGCGATAGGGAGGCACTTGAGAGAGAGAAACTAAAAGCTGAAAATTGAATTGCCGCTACATAAAGGCAGCATCACAGCTATTCCTCCATGTCCCCGCTCTATTTTTTGGCCCTGCCATCAGAAACACTATTTCGAACAGTAGTTCTCTCTCTCTCTCCCTCTCTCTCTCTCTCATGTCTCAGGGTGCATCCCCTCACAAGGCACTGGTTCAGGGGTAATGTCAAAAATGAACTTGATTGGCAGGTTGGCATGGCCATGCTAGCAACATTCCACAAAAGGATCAAAACCGTCACTATAAAAAATACAAAAAGGTAGAATTACATACTATGTCGAACACAGAGTGACATGCATTTCATTTGGAGACAAAATTTGGAACAAAGTTGCAGCATACCCCAAGTAGCACAGAACCGCGGCTAGACTAGACTCACCCCAACACTCCGGTGTCACACCCGCCAGCGACACCGACACCTCATTGGCCATCAAAAATCACTAACTTACTTTTTTGCTTCGCTATATCATTTAAAAGATAGCTCTCCTCTGTTTCCATTAGATGTAGAACCATCAACTTGAGGCACCTTGAGATTGTCAATTGTACCTGTTAATAAATATTTTTCGTATGGGGTTAATGGATGGATAGCTAACGCGCTTACCAACCTTGCAGATGTAAGCATGACCCACCTTTATAAAGGATGCACTACCTTTATAGCGTGATGCCTATCTTATAAGGACAGTACTAGCACCCAAACTAAGTTGAATGGAGTAGAGGCTCTTGGGATAGGAAGAAAACATCATTTACGACAATCAACATGGGTGTAGAATAAGCTCAACACCACATTTCCGAGAGACTAGGAAATATTAGCGCAAAACTGAGACGAGTGGAACAACCATTGGAGGAGTTATGTTGCTAAGGTTGGTAGGGTAGATAAAGCGAGGGGGCAACTCGGGGGGAGAGATATAGAGTGCGGGTGTCGGCTCCCCACAATCTTGTCACCATACATGCAGATTACAAGGCTCCTTGACTTTTCAAAGACTACTCAGAGAAAATCCTCAATTTTCCTATCATTCTATGTAAATTTCCATAATGAAAAATATAGTATGTGATTATCAACTATTCTGCAAATTTAGGATTTTGAAGGGAGGAGGGTACTGAAAAGTTGTCTCGGCATACAACAATACTTGAAGTTGGGAAGAAATCCAAAAGGTAAAATGACATTTTCAAACACATGGAGAAGCAATGCAACCTGCATTTCAAAACAAAAGTCATAAAGTTATGAAACTGGAAATTTACATTTCCATTAGAACACATCGTCAGACATTAAAAGGCCTATAAAACCTACATGCGAATAGTTTGAAACGAAACACGAATAAAACCTCCAATTCAAGATGAGAATTAGGTAAGCATTCTTGATACAACTCTACCCTTCTACCATTGCACCAAACACTAATGAAACACTTGAAGATTGATGGGTTCGATCCAGAGGCTTGCTGGCCAATACTAGTATTAACATAGAAGGTTGTCGCATGCACGTGATCTCGGTTGCATGGATTCTTTAGAAACAGAGGAACGCTTGAGTGGTTGGTAATATGCATCAACAGGTCAATGAGGTCACCTCACTCTCCCATTTATTGGATTGATTCCAGCGATAGAAGTTGGCCATGCAGGTGGGGAGTCAAATCTTAAAGAGTAATTAGTGTGTGCGTGCATGCGTGCACGTGCGCTCTAGCCTATTGATGATAATGGGGATGAGCTTCTTGTAAAAACTTTTTGCTTCCTTCTATTAGAATATGTTACGCCAATGGCAACGCTAAAAACACGATCACAGGACTGAAGGCTCCAGGCCCTCCAACGACAAATGCTAACTACAAGTTTCACCTTGCAAGCACCGTCATGTTAAGATTTTTTGTTGTGCAAGATGGTATGTTGAATTCAGCTTGGAGTTAATTGACATGGGCATAAGATTTAGAAAGGAAAATAGAGGCTACGAAGAAGAAAAATGGATTAGGCTATTCTATCAATGCAAAGATGGATGGCATGTCATTTCCAACCTCCACTTGCCACTGAAATTAAGGCTCGGAAACGAAGTAGACTCCAGGACCTGGGCACGAAATTAATGGATGGGTAGCTAATGTGCTCACCAACCTTCCTCCGCATAAGCATGATCGACGCTTATAAAGGATGCACTGCTCTCTATATTCCCTTTGTAGCCTCTAACTATGTTATAGGGATAGTGCTAGCAGCCAAACAAACACGAACAAAGTCGAGGCTCCTGAGCAAGAGAGTGCAGTGACAATAAACGATGGGTTGGATCAATGCAATCCTTTATGACATATGAATGGGAGGCATATGGAAACACATCGTCTCAAAGAATCATATGTTTCTTAGCCAAGAGCATTAACAAACTATTTGCAAGGAGTAAAGGCATGGGCAACACTAATGTACTCACATAGGAGATTGCGGTATGAGTCAAAACCACTCCTTGCCCATATAGTGACATACAAAAAATGAAAGTCGACCAGAAATTTGCAGTTGTACAAACCGGATGAATCAAAATTTTGCCTCTCTTCCCCCTCAACTACAACCACGCCTCACGAAAACCTAGGGTTTGTGCACATTCAGAATCGAGACCTAAATTTTTACAATACGCGAGGAAAGCGGGAGAATGCGGACAGGTAGGGACGCAGAGTGGACGTGTTTGCGGGCTACAACTTAGTATAAATCAATCACTAGTTTAGTGATAATTTTCCAGCCAGCGTTGAACTAATTCGCTGGTTTTGCGGGATATGCAGGACGCCGCTTGCATCCCTACGGACAGGGAGTGTACCTACCCACATCCATCATTGGTCGCTGGAATCATAGTGCCTCTCCTGGCCAACGGCTGGTGGGTGTGAGTAAGGTAGACAGAGAAGCACGGTAGGTGTGCACACAAGAGGGGGGCAGTGGAGAATGAGAGAGGGGTGCAGGAGGCGAGACGAATGGACCGAGGGAAAGGGCAAGAAAGATGGGCGGAAGCGAACAAGCGGAAGACACAGAAAGTCACACAGCACAAAAAGCAGGCAGGCAACCAGCACAGTTCTCCTTTTTTACGAGTAATACAATCACAACTCAGCGTCCAAAATTTAAAGGAAAAACAACGAATTTGCACGAATCAGACCAAACACGCCCTAGCCAGAAATTTGGTAGAAATTTTGTTACCCGTTAGTTAGAACATTGGTAGAAACACGAATTAGGGTTCACAAAAAGGTATTATTATGACAAAAAACTTGGCAACTATCCATTTATAAATCCATGTTTTGGTCATAGCACAGAACTATGATAAGCTACACTTTGGTCAAGATCCAAACATATCCCAGGACTTGTGAAGGTGTTCCTCTTGTCAGCGACAGCAAATCCTTGCAGGCAAAGCTGCCCCACAACAGCAAAGGACTCCAGCTCTATCACGAGATGAAGGAGCCCAGTTGTTGTCTCCCACTGCACTAACGGGCCTATATTCTTAAGTGGTGTCATAGTAAAAGATCACGCTATTAGTATTTCGAATTGCTCCAGAGAGATTAGAGTGTCTTGGCCCCTAGATTCATACTTTTTCTCGATCTTTTGAATTTTACCGTAATAATTTTGACATTGCCCCCTTCATTGGAAGGTTGATCCCATATATTCTTAACAGTCTACTAGATGTTGAAGCCAGTAGTTTTCAAATTTGAATAGCATTAAATTAGGTACGAATGTGACTATCTAGATGACACTAGAAGTATGATCAGAGGTGGTTTTGGCCAATGTGATAACCCATGTATTAGGGTAAGCAATAGTCCAAGCTTATGAAGAAAGGACAAATCCAAACGCTCAAACATAGGGATGTCTTGCATATTGCTCCAATTATAGCTTGTTCCCTTCAAAGGGATTTCGACAATGCTTAGGTGATTAATGGTAGCATTAAAGTGCATCATGCCTTGAATGTTGCCCCTTTTCTGTTTTTATTATTAGGGTATCTGGTGAACTTGAATTCTGTTGCAATGATCCAGCCTTTTGTCATCCAACTATTAAATGTTTGTAACGAGTCCATAAATGCTGATCTTTCTTTCGATTGGAAGGGTCCATAAGCATTTGTTAAGAACGAAGGGTCTGCTAAGCTAATGGAAGTGAACGAAATAGATAAAAAAGAAATCATTCTGAAGAATCTTCTCCCTTGAAAATACTATCATTCCGTAAAATTACCAACCCCATAAGGCCACTACTAAAGGCGTGATTTTTCGATCTCCAGGGGCAGTTTCAAGTATCTTTGGTAAAATTCTTTCTTTATTTCCTGATACACAAAATGACGCACCATTTCTTCAATTTTATTTGATATAGCAGTCCATCTTTTCTCATAGTTAATTCCCCAAATATTCAAGATTAATAGTATCAAGCATATGTGCTTCTTGGACTTCCTGGGACACCTCAATTGCATTATTCAAATTTAAATGTTCAATCCAAGTTGTAGGGCCCTGTTGGACTAGCTTCTACTTGTTTGATCGGCTGAAACTGGAAAGTTGGCACTTCGGTTCCATTAAGTTCAGGTTGTTGAGAGTTGGACTTGCTATCTAGAGGAGTTAGAATTGGCTGGAAAAAAATGATGGTTATGGAGGGGAATTATGATCCAGTCCATGTGCTACGACATGTTGAGTATTCAGCTAGTCTTCTTCCAGTAGTTTTTGGAGAGAGTCAATTAGTTGAAACAGTGGTTGAGGCATGTACAATTTTTATGATGTGTCTCTTTTGGATCAATCTCATGTTGCAAGTGAACCATTTGGAAGCATTGTTCAGGAGGAGGAAGGACCAAGTTAAGATTTGGGAGCTCTCGGAAAAAGTGCTAGTTTCTTGTGGGCCACCTCCAGCAATGGAATTAATAAATCTTGCTAGCTTCAGTAATAGCCAGAGATAGTGTCAGACTGCTTTGTACCTCCGGGTAAAGCTATTAATCTATGTTGATGTCTAATGGTACCAAAAGATCATTCATTTATAGGAACTCGGTATTATGTAACTCTCGATTAATATTTTAATTCAGAGGCATAGCCCAAAGTCCCCAGCTCATCCTCCTCTATTTCTCCCTCGTCTCTTCCACTATTTGTATATTTGAAATTGGCTGGATCTGGTGTGCTGCATTGACATTATCAATTCCTTGTTGCTGAGGTGCATTAACTTGAGCCAAAGGTAGCATTTCAATCATATGATTCTCTTGATTGAGATGAATATGACCCTAATCTAGTCTTGGGCGAGGATTTCCATCAATTGGGATGGGATCTTCATCCGGTGGACCACCACCCATCATTCACTACAAGGAAAAACCATATACACAGAAACGTACCAGTAGCGCGGGTCACAAAGAAGCGCTACTACTACTTAGCACTAGCGCCCGACAAATAAACGCGCTGCAGCTAAGCTTATAGCAGTAGCGCGTCAGACGAAAGAAGTGCTACTACTACAATTCCGACACTGTTCTCAGCAGTCTAGGAATAGTAGTAGCGAGCTTACGCAAAGCGCGCTGCTGCTAAGGTTGTTGTAGCAGCGTGTTTTACACGGAAAGCACTACTGCTAATGAAAATAAAATAAAATAAAAAACATATAGAGAAGTAAATGAAAATGGAAGAAATAGAAAAAGGGGAAAGGAAAAAAAGAAAATGTGAAGGAAAATAAAAGAAAAAGAAAAATAAAGGAGAAAGGCATAGAAGCATCGTGCTTTTAGGACAAACGCTATAGCTAAAATAGCAGTAGCGTTCTCTTAGCCAGCGCTATATCTAAGTTAACTATAGCTAATGTAGCAGCAGCGCTTTTCCGTGCCCGCGCTACTGCTATTTTTGTCTTAACCGCGCGGTTCTTCTTCCCCCCGGCTACTTCCCCCAAATCCCCCCTCGATTTTCTGTCGCCGCCGTCGTCGCCCTACATCGCCGTCGACCGCTGTGCGCTCTCCCGTCGCCCTCTGCACTCCCTCGGCTGCCCTCGGTGGCCGCCGTTGCCGTCGCCCTACATTGCCGCCCTCCTCCGCGCGCCCTAGCCCCGACCCCGACCTCGACGCCGCGTGCCCCTCCCTCGGCCGCTCCCTAACTCCGTCGGCGCCCTAGGTGAGCATGCCTACACCTCCTCCTCCTCCTCCCCTACCTCTGCCTAACTAGGGTTCATCAAATTTTAGGGTTCATCAAATTAGCTACTACTTGTAGATGCTTAAGTAGTTATATAGTTGTTGTGCACCCAATGTAGTTAAGTAAATATAATTGTATACTAGATGTTAATTAGGGCAGTAGTTGTAGATGCTTAAGTAGTTTTTAGGACAAATTCCTAGGGTTCATCAATGGGTGCTTAAGTAGTTGTAGATGCTTAAGTACCTAGCTAGGGTTCATCTAATTAGTTAGTACTTGTAGATGCTTAAGAATTAGGGCAGTAGGGTTTAACTAGATGTTAATTAGGGAGTAGTGTTTAGTTTAGAGAGAAAAAATCAATATAGTTTCTTTACTGTTTTTTAGTAAGTGTTTAATAAAATTAGTAAGAAAATTAATAGAACTAGTTTATTTTTAGTAAGAACTAGTTGAATCAATAGAACTAGTTTATTTTTAGTAAGAAAATTAATAGAACTAGTTGAACAACTTTATTTTTAGTAAGACTAGTTTATTTTTATTTATAGTAAGTGTTCAGTTGAACTAGTTGAATTAATAGAACTAGTTTATTTTTAGTAAGAAAATTTAGGTATATGAGATTTGATGATCTAATTAAAATTTTACTATAGAACTAGTTTATTTTTAGTAAGAAGATTAATAGAACTAGTTTATTTTTTTAGTTAAAGCAATTATTCCCGCATTGACGTCAACGATGCCTATCCCGCATCCTCGTCGTCAACTCGGCGGAGGAGGCCTACTTGATCAGAGGGGTCATGTCTGGGACTGGGCTCCACCGGGCTGGTACTGGGATGTGCTACCTTCCGGGGGCGCAGCTTGGTGAGGAGCCAGCCCGTCGTTGACCCGAACCTTCTTTCGTGGCGGTCGCGTGGGCCAGTGACAGTGCGGAGGCTTGAGGCCCCCACAGAGGTGGTACGTCACTGTGTTAGCAAGGAGGATGAGCACGTTCGTCGCTACATGGTTGCGTTAGAGGGAAGGTTCTCCAATACCTTGCAGGTTCTTCAGGGATCTCACTGGAGCTATGATCCTGTGATGGTTCCTTCTCTTTGGTTGTCCACCACCCGCGCTGATACCCGTCGTTCGCTAGGGTTTTAGGTTTATTAATGAGGTTATATGTATGATACTATTCTAGGTGTATTAGTGATAATATTCGATGATGTACGGACGCAAGAGATGATTTAGTTTTGCTTATTGAATGCATGCTAATTTGAATACCAATCTATTTTATGATTTTGTTTTGCTTATTGAATGCTCAAATTGGAGAACTACTCCTATTTTGAATGCTCAAATTGGAGAGCACTATGCAAGGCGTATGCATTTGATTAGTTGATAGCTTATAGGGTTTCAGTAAGTCCTTAGATGAGGATAGTAATGTTTTTATTTATATTTTGTTTTTCCACCCAAATCTCCATGTCGTCGCCGGCGTCGTCCCCGTCACGGACCCCCTCCGACCTCGAGGTGAGATCAGCCAAATCTCCATGTCAATATGAGTCCTATAAGATATTTTGAAATGTTTTTGTTCATATTTCTAACCATTGAAATGCAATGACCATCAAGTTTGAATGCGATGACCATCAAGTTTGAATGAAAATGGGATATGTGCTTGCCCAAGTGGCCATGTTTGCAGGTAACACCTCCGAGTGGCCTATGTTTTGCCGGAGTGTTGAGTAATTTCCGTTCCAGTAAATTTCAGGCGCTCGATATATCCTTTTTAGCAAAGGTCATGCCGGATTTTTCGGTGAATTTTGGCATGACTTGTGCTAGAATATGTAGGAAATATTGAGTGGCCTAGATTTTCTAGAAAGATAATTAAACGACATTTCAGGTTGACTTTAAGTCTGTCGAGGCTCCATACATGACAATCCAAAAATGAGTGAGGGAGAAAGTCTGCACCATATATGAGAGAGGAAGAATCCTGACTGTTGTCGTGGGGGTCATTTCTCCTTCTACTCCTTGTGCTAGACCTTTGTTATGCACTAGGAGAAGGAGGAGTAACAACCATCACCGACGTTCGAAAAATCAGTGAGGGAGTGTGTCCACCATATATAAGAGAAGAAGAATGCCGACTGTTGTCGTGGGGGTCACTTCTCCTTCGTTCCCGTGTTCTAGACATTTTGGTTTAATGCACTGGAGGACAAAGGGAGGAGCGACCATCACAAACGTTCGAATATATACATCACGTGAGCTGAGAGTTTTCAAAAAAAGACTCGACGGACCGATAATCAACCCGTGCTAAATAATAATAATCTAATTTAATTTTTGTATTATATATATTGAATTTTAGAAGTTTAATCTTTGAATTATGAACATAGGAAATGTCGTCAGACGACGAAAGTCTCGCGGAGTGCTCCTGGTGCGGCGACAACCAGGGTTTCTGCGACAGGCCTCACTTGGTAGAAGGTCCGTGCTTCAGCATTAAGCTTCAGGAGACCTTCGATGCTAAAATGGTACACAATGACGCAAAGTGTTTTTTTCGTAATTAAGCTTGACTTCTTCTTCTTCAACGTGTAATTTTCGTCTTTTACAATTCGACTAGCTTATCCCATGACATGCAAGATGCTATGTCTTGGAGAGGATGGATTTTGAAGATCATGAAAATATGGAAACAAAGATAGTTCACCTAAGGACCCATCATGGTTTCGATTTTCCTGTAAATCTATACAATTTTGTGAGCGTATCCCATTTTGGTTGCCCGAATTGGGAAACACTTTGCAAGGCATATGATTTCCATGAGAGTATGCTTGTCACCATAGATTTTGGTGATCCTGACATTGAGGAAGACAATATGGACATTTGGGTCCTTGTTGATACGCTTCCAATTCTACCGTTATGTGAGTTTTTCAAACATAGTTATTAAGTAATTTATTGTTTATTTCAAAAATAGTTGACAGCTTATTTTCATTCTTCAAAGAATGTGCGGAAGATGGTAGACAGAACCTACTACACCGATGGCGCAGAATTAACTTAACAGGAGAAAAATCATCTGATTTCATTTATTAATGATCTTGAGAATTACAATATCTATTATCAAACTCCTACACATTATGGTCAATACGTGCCACTAGTGCACGTGTTGAACTACAGTAACATCCATGGAGACGGCATGGTAAGATCTTTTACTAGTACGACATCCGTGCATCTTTTGCATAAATTATTATAAACCTAAACTACATTGCTAACTACAAAGTTATTTCTATGTTTTTCAACAGAAAATCCTGAAGGATTGTGTGCCTCATCTGATGTTTCCGAAAGGTCTCCTTGATGTTATGAGCTTACGGCCAGGTCATCCTACACATCACAGCTGTTCATACCGGATTTCTAAAACCGATGAAGACATGACAATCAAAGATTGGAAACAATGTATGGTCAGTAGTAGGGAGGTACTTGGAAGCAAAATTGTGCGACACGCAGGAATTGGAGACAGGATAATCTCCATTCTCCATAATGGAGAGTCAGGGCCTATCTTGTTTTATGTTGTTTTACCTAAGAGAGTGTAGTAGGTCCTATTAGAGAGGAGTCGGTCCGGTACAATGTGTTATTATGTGGTACAATGTGTTAGAGTTGATGAGGAGGAGGAGGAGGAGTTGTGATTATGACTAGTGACCAACTTGCTATATGATTTCTCATTGACGAAAATGATGATCATGAGGAGTTGTTATATGACAATGATGTATTATGATGATAAGTTGTTAATGATGATGATGATGATGATGATGATGACGATGATGACGATGAGTTATTATGTCATTGGGTGAAAGAACCGCGGTTTAGCTTCAAGTGGATGGATCCCCAATGATGTAATAACTCATTCTGATGTAAAAAAAATCCCTAAATTGCTACTGTATGAAAACTTGTATAATGGCATATGAATACGACATAAAACAAAAAAGAAATATGTAACAATAGTAGTAGCGCGGGTAGAGAGGCGTGCTGCTAGTAACTACCAGTAGCGCTCTCTACCCAAAGCGCTACTGCTAAGCAGGTATAGCAGTAGCGCGGGCAAACACATGCTACTGATACACTTTAGCGGGGGATTTGTTCCCAGTCGTCTCTTCTCGTGAACTTCTTTTTTCTTTCAGATTTTCTATTGTTCTAGATAGTATATTAATTTTAGTTTAAAGTTATTTAACCTAGGGATAAGTTTTACAACCTAGCAGGGTTTGAAAAGTGAGAACATAGGGTACAAAGAAGAAACAAAGAACTAGGCTATTATATCAATGGAAACAAGGGTGACATGTCATTTGTAATCTTGGATGCCACCTGCGACTCTAAGGAGTGGGAGGTGTTGTCGCTGAATATTCCAGCATTTCGCTCCTATAGCATTCGGCATGGTTATGTATTTTAGTATTGGCTCCGAATGCACCATCTCCCAAAAGCTTGGTAAATGAGTATTGAGTGTAGAGGCTAGGGTGAGCAGGGACAATGAAACAGAGCACACATGTGTAGCCAAACCTCTTTGGAGAAAGACAAATAAAGGTTGAGATACAAAGCAGACTCTAGGGCTTGGTCCCAATCATAATGGATGGGTAGCTAATGCACTCACCAACATACATAAGTGTAAGCATGATTGGACCTTATAAAGGATGCACTACTCTCCGTAGTCTCCTTGTAGCCTTTAATTATGTTATCAGGTTAGTACAAGTACCCAAAGAAGCACAAACAAGGTCGAGGCTCCCGGGAGAGATAGTGGACTGACAATAAAGATGGGTTAAATCAATGCAATCCACTATGAAGTATGAATGGGATGCATCTGGAAACACGCCATCTCTAGAAAAACATATGGGCATAGAAGGATACAATATTCTCGTATTTGCGAGGGGAGTTAGAAACAATAGTAATGTACTCGCTGAGGAGATAAGATATCAATACATATCTGGCGAAACTACACCACTGTAGACCACATAGTAACTGAAAAGGGTGTACGAAGAGGAATTTCATTGTGTAAAAACTAGATCAATTTTGCCTCTTTTCCTCCTCAACTGGCTCAACTATAACCCACTCACCTCACGAGGACCTAGGGTAGGACCTAGATTTCATATTACACAAGCGAGAGGGCCAAGGAGAGACCGGAGACTTGGGGATTATACATCACCGAAGGCCTCCGCATCACTGGTCACGAGGGGTCACGGTGCCTAGCTCGCCGAGCCACTGGAGGCGAGACAAACATGCATCAAGAGGGAAGATGTGAGGGTGCCAGAATCGAACAAGCAAAGTCTGGCAGAGTCACTCGTGTAGTTTCCGCATGTAGGAAGCGCCTCCCTGCACTGCATGATGCCCTTTGAGATCGAGTATGGATTGCAGAAGGTTCCCGTACTTTTTCCCTAAGCAGTAACCCTGGGTTATCAAACCCACGAGACGGTGTGCACTATGTCAAAGACTCTGATAAGTTATTGCTAACAAATGAAATTCCAGTTTATCAATCGGACCTCTAAAACCTTTTAGATGTAAACACTAGTATTAAAATGGCATGGGTATGAGGTCTTACTCTCACAACCTTATATTTGTGCTCGGGATCTTAATTATATTAAACCGTGCTCTGGAAGAAAACCTCTATGGTGTGCTTCCGATGTGAAGATGTGGGGGGTGTCCAAAGTATGTCTTGAACAATGTGCAGCATGCATCAAGAGTCAGTTGTCCAACCGATGGCCCTTATTGCTGCGTTAGGAATAAACATTCAGATAAAAGCATTGGGAGTTTAATGGCTACACCTCATTCATCCCCAAGGAATAGATTTCCTCTAACGTACTAACCCCTTTTTCTCACTTCTATTCAGGATAGTGTTCCGCGTACTCCTTCCTCTTTACCTTCTCCTTGATTGATCTACAGGATCTTGGGTACCTGTGGGGCCTTAGAACGAGAACAAGACAAGAGACGGTTCCATTGCAATCGGACACATACAAATAACGTCAATCATATGAAGTCATTCCCATGATCCTTGGCACAAATACATCGGGTTGCAAGGCCGTGCCTAAACCCATTGCCTTACTGAATTCCTCACACATGGCGATCGGATCGCAAGATGAAGTTATTGAAGATGACATAAAGATGAATTATTGACAGATAATATGTCTTACAATAGTTGCCGGTTGCGATATGCCGGTTACAAGTATGACTAACTTGGAGATGGATGGCTACGGTGATGATGGTGGTGGCTATGAAGATGAGATGGGAAATGATGGCGACTAGGGGTGGAATGGAGGATCACCTTGATCTTGTGCTCCTCAAGCTAGTCGCGGAGCAGCTCCGCCTTCAGCTCGGCGACCATCATGGTGGGTCGCTCGTGGGTAAAACCTTAGCGGAGGGAAAAGTAAAACCCTAGCTAGGAGGGGGTTGGGAAAGGGAGAGGAGTGGGCCAAGAAATACTGCGACGGGAGGAGGAAGGGCAGAGGCCCGCTTGACTTGTGTGGTGGTCGGGTGAGTGTCGACTGGCCCTAAACCGTGTTGTTGAGGCCAGGGCCTAAACTCTGTTTTTTAGGGTTAGCGGGCGTAAACTCTGTTGGTTCGAACTGGTTTGGAAATGTCCAGTCCAGTTCCCTAGGCATATCTTGACGATCTAGAAATTGCATTGCACTAAAAACGTGTTTTTTGTGAGAGACACATATTTGTTTCTCGTGGATGCACAGATTTATTTTGGCAAGAGGCATAGGTTTTCCTCTCGAAAAAGAGGGAAAACGTATTTTTTTCGTTTCTTCCGCGGGGGGGGGGCACATATTTGCTTCTCGTGGAGGCACAGAATTTGCTTCCGTGAGTGCCTGTCAGAAAAAAAAATTGCTTTCTTTTTTTTGTGCTTCCGTGAGAGGCACGGATTTGCTTCTCGCGGAGGCAGAGGTTTGCTTCTCGCAGAAGACTCAAAAAAGAAAAGGTCGTGTTTTCTCTTTCTCTTTTCTACTGCAGGGGAACAAGTGTGCTTCCGCTAGAGGCACAATTGTGCCTCTTCGAAAAGGGAAAAAAGTGGGGGGAAACCATTCTTCCGGCTCGGGCTTATTTTTCCAGTTTTCCCGGGTTTTTTTGTGAAAAAAAGTTCATTAAAACCTATTAACATATGATCTAGTTTCGAGATTTGGACACCAGAAATCCAACGGCGAAAACTGTTCAGGATTTAGACGCATGATTTAAAAGATAGAACATTTTGAATAAATGAATCTAAAAAAAGGAACACCCGGTTTGTGACAAATGGCGCACCTGCAGTGCGCCACTTCTCGCAACCCGAAAAGATGAGAGTGACCTTTGCAAGGGATACTTTTTAACTAGTGATTTCGCCAATTGGCGCCCACTGTGCTAGTTATAGTGTATTCTCCTAAATGGCACCCACCTGCGTTTCATTGGTAGCTAAATGGGCCAGCCCATAACACGATCCCACTATCGGTTTTGGGGATCTTTTGGTTTCTTGGCTGGTTTTCGGGTTTGTTTATTACCAATTTTTTGTTAGGTATTTTCATTTTCCTTTTTTTCTTTTCTTTTCTTTCTAAATTGGTGAACTTTTACCAACTTCAAGAACATTTTTTGAATTCAAGAATTTTTTTAATCCATCAACTTTTCTCAAATTCCTGAATGTTTTATCAAAATCATGAACTTTTTTCCAAATTTTGAACTTTTTACGAATTCTTGAACTTTCTAACTTATATGATGTTTTATAACACTTTTTCCCTAAAAATCACAACTTTTTTTCAAATTTTGACCGTATTCAAACCCAATGAACTTTGTATAAGAAATTATGAACTTTTTTCTTAAATTTATTAACATTTCTCAAATTCATGAATTGTTTTTTAAATCATGAACTTTTTAAAAATTCACATTCAAGTATTGTTGAATTAAGCAAATAGATGTTTTACATTGTATAAATATTTCTTAAAATTTAGGATTTTTTTTGTCGACATAATGTGCGACGCGATGCCTCTGGTTTTTCCTCCATCAAGGGCAATATGCTCTTGACCTGTTGGACCGTGCTGGCATGATCGACTGCAAGCCGGCCACCACGCCTGCTAAGGTCAAGCCGAAGCTCTCTGCCACAGCTGGACAGCCTGCCACCGATGCCGCTCTCTACCGCAGTATTATTGATGCACTTCAGTACCTCACGCTCACCAGACCAGACATTCAGTTTGCGGTGCAGCAAGTTTGATTGCACATGCACTCGCCGCGTGATGCTCACTGGTCTCTGGTCAAGCGCATTCTATGGTACATTCCTGGCACGCCAACCTATGCTCTTCATCTCCGCGCCTTCGCCTCCACCGAGCTTCTTGCTTACACGGATGCGAATTGTGCTGGTTGTCCTGACACCCAGCGATCCACGTTTGAAAACCATGTCTTCTTCGGTGACTCCCTTGTCTTGTGGTCCTCTAAGAAGCAACCTACCGTCTCCCGCTCGAGTGTCGAGGTTGAGTACCATGTTGTTGCCAACGTCGTTGCCGATACTTGTTGGCTGTGTCACCTGCTTGGTGAACTTCTGGTTTTACTTCCGAAGGCTAAAGTGATCTTTTGTGATAATGTGTCGGCCACCTACCTTGCGGCCAATCAGGTGCAACACAAGCACACCAAACACATTGTACTGGATATTTACTTTGTGCGCGAGAAAGTTCAGTTGGGTCAACTCCGTGTCCTTCACGTACCGACTACCCAACAGTTCGCCAACATTATGACCAAGGGGTTGCCAACTGCTGCATTCCAGGATTTCATTCTAGTCTTTGCATCACTGACGCCGACGCTTCGACTGCGGGGGGTGTTGAATGTGATATATCTGTACTTATCTCTGATTGATCTTCCAATGATCTCTAGCCTTGTATAGATTAACTACTAGAGATATTGTATGGTTAGTTGGCTTGTCAAGCAAGACATCACCTGTAATAAGCTCACCAACTAATAAGCTCACCAATGAGTTGCATCATATAATCTTCTACATCAACCAATAACACTACTGGAATCAGCTACTTTGCCATCTGCCTGATCTTTGTCGTCGGCTAGCGGACGGCAAAGAAGCTCTTTGCCATCAGCTACCAAAAAGCCGACGGCAAAGAAACAGCGGACGGCAAAGAAGCTCTTTGCCATGAGCCATTTCGTTGCCGTCCGCCAGCTGACGGCAAAGATTCTTTGCCGTCAGCCAGCTGACGGCAAAGAGGGAGGTGGCCCCCACCCACCCGCCCGTTTGAAAAAACTTAACACCCCCACGTCTTTGCCGTCTGCTAGCAGACGGCAAAGAGAGATACCGGCGGATGGCAAAGAGTGGCGGACGGCAAAGAGCCGAGTAACTAACGGACGCCACACCCCCCGGCCCCCGCCCGTTACTCTCCTTCTCTTCCTCTCTCCTCCCCGACGGCCCGCCCTAGATCC
>NC_041385.1:790302084-790302634 GCF_002162155.2 Triticum dicoccoides | reverse complement strand
TTTTTTCTATTTTTATTCTTTTTCTGTTTAATTCTTGTTTAATTGTTAGTGTTAGTGTTAGTGTTAGATTTAGTGTTAGAAAAGAAGAAAATTTAGTGTTAGTGTTAGAAAAAAGAATATGTAGAAGAAAAGAAGAAGAAGTGGAAAGAAGATGAAAAAGAAGAAAAGAAAAGAAGTAGAAAAAAGATGAAAAAGAAGAAGAAGAAAAGAAGTAGAAGAAGTAGAAGAAGAAGAATAGAAGAAAAGAAAAGAAGTAAAAGAAGTAGAAAAAAGATGAAAAAAGAAGAAGAAGAAGAAAGGAAAGAAGAAGAAAGGAAAGAAGAAGAAGAAGAAGAAGAAAGGAAAGAAGAAGAAGGGTAGAAGAAGAAGAAGAAAGGAAAGAAGAAGAAAAAAGAAGAAGAAGAGAAGGAAAGAAGAAGAATGATAGAAGGAAACACCCCGACCACTGACCCCGACACCCCGACCCCGACACCACACCCCGACACCTGACCCCGACACCCTGACCCTGACACCCCGACCCCGACACCACACCCCGACACACAGACCACGA
>NC_041385.1:790229441-790301920 GCF_002162155.2 Triticum dicoccoides | reverse complement strand
ACACCCCGACCCTGACACCACACCCCGACACCCAGACCATGACACCACACCCCGACACCCCGACCCCGACCCCGAAACAGCACCCCGACACCGACATGACACCCCGACCCCCGAAACCTCCCGAAAAGGGGCTCTTTGGCCTTCCAGAGGCTGACGGGGTCATATATTTGTGAATTATTAGTTAGGTCATATATTTTTCGATTTTTTATGAAAAACATCATATATAATTGTTTTGATCGGGTAGATTTAAATGTGCAGTTGTTTCATCGCTGCGAGGTTTGGTGTTCAACGACCTCGCCGTGCGTTTGACGAGCTCTGCCCCTTCGTTCATGGGTGAGCACAAATGACATGTACTTCTCCCCCATTAATTATTCGCACAAATGACATGAAATTTGATAGCTAGCTATATATGTGTCTTGAATCATCAGTATGCGTAACCAATATGTGTCTCCCGTTCAAAAGCGTCATAGTTATAAATATGCATGCATTTGCATATTTATAACCTTGATTCTTTCGAATTGTCCAACGCTATCGATGGACAGCCCGAGTATGTGTAGATTGGGTTCGTTTTCCCATATGCTTTGCTCCGGATCCGATGCATAAATTTCGTCAGTGCCTCCCCTGTTGTTCTCCGGGTACACATCCTCTTTATTTATTGCAGAGACGTGTATCAGGAGAACAGCGTCGAGGTGCTGCCAAAATTTTGCGTCGGATTCGGAGCATAGCTTGGGAAAATGAACCCAATCTACACATATTCGGGTGGGATTAGGACCTATCATTACCTATTAGAGTGTAGGTTGCATGGACGTAATAAAATTGACAAAGTAGATCAACTGATGAATATATACATGGTGAATTATATATATAATTGTTGTGTGTCCAGTAGCTCTGAAAGTCAAGATGAGTGATCGTGCGTGGATGTATACCGGTCACACTGGTCAGAACAAATGGAGCGCTGAATGGTTCATAAAAACCAAGGGGTTTGTGCAAGCCGCATTTGCAAATGGCCAGAGGAAAACTTGGTGCCCCTGTTTCCGATGCGGCAATTGGGAAAAGAGGACAGAGGCTGAAATGGGTAAACACCTGCAGAAGAATGGTTTTACGCCCGATTATACGGTGTGGACATTTCATGGTGAGTCTGCCCAACGTGACCGAGCTGAGGTGGATCATCGTCGCACCGACGAGCATGGTACCGGGATGGAAAACATGGTGCAAGACTATGATGATGCTCGGGATTCGGACGAGGAGATGGAGGAATCTGCAAAGGCCTTCAATGAAATGTTGGAGTCTTCAAAACGTCCGCTCCACGAGCACACTGAGCTTTGTCAGTTGGATGCCATCTCACAAGTAATGGCTTTGAAGGCTCAGTTCAACTTGGGCAGAGAATGCTATGACGCAATTATGACAGTATTTGGACGCTTTCTACCCAAAGGCCATGTAATGCCTGCAAACCTGTACCAGTCGGACAAAATCCTCCGTGCACTGAAGATGCCCTATGAGAAGATATATGCCTGTGAGAAAGGATGTGCCTTATTTAGGCTTGACTATGCGGACTTGAACTATTGTCCCATTTGCAAGTGTTCCAGGTATATTGTGGTAGACAATGGTATGGGTGAGAAGACACAGACCAAAATCCATGTTAGTGTTCTTTGGTATATGTCAATCGTACCAAGACTTCAACGTCTTTTCATGGTCGAAGAGACGGCCAGACAGATGACATGGCACAAAACAGGCAGAAGAACCGAACTAGATGCAGATGGGAATCTGATGATGGTACACAGATCGGATGGTGTTGCGTGGAAAAAGTTTGATGAATTACATGCTGACAAAGCGGCAGATCCGAGGCATCCTCGAGTCGGCATCAGCACCGATGGGTTTAGTGTGTTTGATATGACGGCAGCCCAATACAGTTGTTGGCCCGTATTTGTCTTTCCACTCAATCTCCCCCCGGGGCAGATTATGCAAAGAAAGAACATTTTGCTGACATTGATAATTCCTGGGCCCAACTATCTGGAGAAAAATATGAATGTGTATATGCAGCCGCTTAAGGACGAATTGCAAGAAGCCTGGGATAATGGGTTCAAGACATACGACACCTATAGCAAACGAAACTTCATAATGCGTGTATGGTACATGTACTCGACGCATGACTTGCCGGCGTATGCGCTATTCGTTGGCTGGTGTGTGCATGGAAGGTTCCCGTGCCCCACATACAAGGGAGCTCTTGAGTTTCGTTGGCTTCAGGCCGATCGCAAGTTTTCTTGCTTCGACATGCATAGACAGTTCCTGGATCCTCGCCATAAGTTCAGGAAAGACAAAAAGAACTTCATCAGAGGTAGAGTTGTAAAAAACTCTGCACCACCTGCGTTGACAAGCCAACTGACCCTGGATCAGTTAAACACTCTCGAGCCAGATCCAGAGCGTCCAGGGTACTTCAAGGGGTATAATTCTGAGCACGCCTGGACTCACAAAACATGCTTATGGGATCTGCCTTACTTCAAAGACCTCCTTTGCCCACACAACATCGACGTGATGCACACTGAGAAGAATATTGCCGAGGCACTTTTTGGTACATTGTTCGGCATAGATGGGAAGTCAAAGGATAATACTAAGGCTAGAGTCGATCTGGAGGCGCTATGTGATAGGCCATTACAAAACATGAAAGAACCGAAAGAAAAGCAGATCTGGACGAAGCCAAAGGCATGGTTCAATCTTGGAAGGCCAACTATGAGGGAAATTATCTTGTGGGTGAAAATGCAGTTGATGTTCCCCGATGGGTAGGCAGTGAATCTAAAGAGGGGAGCGAGTCTTGATAAATTGAAGATATTTGGTCTCAAGAGTCATGATTGGCACATATGGATTGAGCGGGTAATGCCGGTGATGTTGAGTGGCTTCATCCCTGAGGATGAATGGCTAGTACTGGCAGAACTCAGCTATTTCTTCCGTGTTCTTTGTGCGAAAGAACTATCGCCTGGCGTGCTAGAAGAAATGGAAGAGTTAGCGCCAGAGTTGATCTGCAAGTTAGAGAAGATCTTTCCACCGGGCTTCTTTAATAAAATGCAGCATTTGATTTTGCATCTCCCGACCGAGGCAAGATTGGGGGGGCCCGTGCAAAATCGTTGGTGCTACCCTACTGAGAGGATGCAGAAGACGCTTCGAGAAAAATGTAAAAATAAACGTAGAATTGAAGCGTCTATGGCTGAGGCATTCATCACTGAGGAGGCGGCAAACTTTGTGACAGCACACTACGAAACCAAAAATCGTCATTTGCATAATCCGAAGCCTCGGTACAATGCTGACGAGCCTAAAAAGGGTGGATCCAACCTCAGCCTATTCAAAGGCAATCTCGCACCAGCCGGTGTTTCAAATCCAGTATCTTTGGATAACGAAGAATGGCGGACCATTTCGTTGTATATCTTCAACAACCTAATAGAAGTGTGGCCGTACATCGAGTAAGTTCTCGGTACATTGTTTCGCAACTTCTATTTCCTTTGAACTGCTCTTATTCCTGGATATTTCATACAGTCAATACGTCGCCCTATTCTCGTATGGAGCGGTGATCCAAAAGGATTCCATCGAAGAGTATGAGCTTCTCGCAAAGCAAGGAGGCGGCTATCCCGGTTTCATCTCTTGGTTCAAACAAACGGTAAATTCTATTAGACAATTTCATTTCATTCGCTAATTTGTGTGTAATGCAACAATCCTTTCATATTAAACTTATAGGCTAATTCAGAGTCTATGGACGCCGAATTGAGACAAGTCGCTAATGGTTTTGACTATAAGGTCCGTTCATTTGACAAATACGACATCAACGGGTATCGTTTTCGTACCTACGGCAAAGAGCTATCTATGGCCGACCGAAAGTCTACAAATTGTTGTGTATCTGCTATCGGCGAAGGAGGTACCGAGTACTATGGGAGAGTTGAAGCAATTTATGAACTTCTATTCTATGGTGAAAACCCACCGAATGTCGTAGTCTTCAATGTTATTGGTTTCAGCCGAAGGAGACTAGAAGGACTCATGAACATATAGGGCTAGTTGAAATCAACCAAAGCACCCATTTAGATGTTCCTGATGTCTATATTATGGCTCAACAGTCGACCCAAGTATTCTATCTACCTTGGGCCTGCCAAACTAATCCAAATCTGAAAGGTTGGGATGTCGTTTATGAAGTGCCGCCACGTGCTAGACTATCTCCCCCAAAGGAAGAGGATTATGAACCTCACATTAACCCAGACACATATGAAGGAGAATTCTTCCAAGAGACACGTCTTTCCAAAAAGCGTTTCAAGAACCGGTATACTTCACCCCAAAACATTGAAGTAGACAGCGATAGTGAATCCCACATCACCCCAGAGGAGGAACAAGAAGAGCCGGAACAAGAAGAGGTTACTGCTGTGGATGACCTCTCAATGCTTGACCGACTACGTAAAGGTGGCCTTCCACATGTTGATGCCACTGAACCCTATGAGCCCGTCATTGATTATAGTGATGATGATGATTATGCATTTATTGATGATACTGATCGAGATTATTAGTAGTGTCAGGTATTCAATTTTTTTATGTTGTACTTGATGATGATACACTTAAGTGATATACATATTATTATTCATGTCGGTATTTTTTTATGTTGTATTAATTTTGCTTACTCTTTGTCATGGCAGGTGTTGAAAGATGGAAGGGGAGCCGACTGAGGCCAAGGACAAATGTGCCCAAATTGAAGGTGTGCCACACCATCAAGGTAGCTCCAGCTTATATCAGTTCGGGCGGAATTGGGTAATGTGGTTTGCTTCATGATTAATGCAATTCATTCATCATGCTAGCTTGAGCCCTTTAATTACTAATTTACTTTGTTTCTCTCTTTCAGGCATGCTACAATAAGACAGATAAGGTGCCAGAGGGGTACGACCTGTATGCCATGGCCCACACTGCGTCTTACAAGCAAGTCAAGGGGAAGGCGAGGAAAGGGGAGGAGTTTAACCCGAGACAGATCCCCTACAATCTAGAGCAGGTGATGATATCTAGTGGCGGGAGGTCCCGTGGCTCCATAGCCATTGATCCAGAGATTGCTCCTGAGACCACGGTGAGTTTAATTTGAATGGACGTTACTTGCTAGTCTTAACATTTGAGTGTCATCATGCTAACGAGACATTGGAAATGATCTTTGGTGCAGCTTAACTCTAGAAACCCATCGCACGATCCTTCTCCAGCTACCGGCACGAGCCAGCCCGCTCCTACACCTCCCTGATCACGGTAAGTTTCTCTAGTGTTTTGCTTAACAAATGCATAAAGACCTAGACTTAGCTTTATTTTCTCCAATATGCTTACCATAATGACCTAGAGTTAGCTTCTTTTCCTCCAAAATGACTTAATATGCTTACTGACCTCATAAACCATCCATTCTACGTAAGTTAGCTCTAAAACGATATGTACTTAGGTTACTTATGTCAAAAATTGCATAATTAGCTTAGTTAGCTCATAAACGATCCATTTTACCTAAGTTAGCTCTAATATGACTCATTTTACCTTAGTTAGCTTACAAGTGATCCAATTTATCCAAGTTAGCTCTAAAATGACCGATTTTAGTAGATTAGCTCGTAAATGATCCATTTTACCTACATTAGCTTTAAAATGACCCATTTCACCTAGGTTAGCTCCAAAATGACCCATTTCACCTAGGTTAGCTCCAAAATGACCCATTTCACGTAGGTTAGCTCCAAAATGACCCATTTCATGTAGGTTAGCTCCAAAATGACCCATTTCACCTAGATTTGCTCCTAAACCATCAATTTCACCTAAATTAGCTAAAAACGATCCATTTCACCTAAATTAGCTCTTAAATGATCCATTTCACCTAAGTTAGCTCATAAAAGCTCATAAATGATCCATTTCACCTAAGTTAGCTAAAAACGATCCATTTCACCTTACTTAGCTCAAAAACGATGCCCTTCACCTCAGTTAGCTCATAAACGACCCATTTCAACAAAGTTAGCTCATAAATGATCCATTTCAACTTTGTTAGCTCATATATGATCCATTTCACCTAAGTTAGCTCATAAATGACATATACTTCTTGTTCTAGTCTTCTTTTTGTTCTAGTCACCTATTTCTAACTTTCTTATTTACCATTTTGCAGATTTCATTCACTTCATGGAAGCTAGCTTGCTATGATGGAGTGCTTGCTTTTCCTTTCATGAAACTTTGCATTGTATCTAGCTTGCTATCATGGAACTTGCTTATGTATGAATAATGTGTATGGATGGCACTTGCTTATGTATGAACAATGTGTATGGATGAAACTGATGTGATATGTGATATGAAACTTATGTGCTGGATATGCGATATGAAACTTATGTGCTGGATATGTGATATATATTTGCTGTGAAAATTGTTGGAGTAAAAAAACAGAAAAAAGGAGACAATATGCAGGATCTTTGTCGTCTGCCATCGACGGCAAAGAGATCTTTGCCATCAGCAGCGGACGGCAAAGATGCCACGTGGCAGGCAACTGTGCTTCCTGGGAGGCTGACCAATTTGGTCAGTTTGCCAACAGTGGCTGACAGCAAAGGCTTTGCCGTCCACAGCGGACGGCAAAGGCCTGCCGTTAACCACCTAACGGAGTAACAGCACATTTATTGCCGTCCGTCCTCTTTGTCGTCCGCTGCTGATGGCAAAGGCCCCTTTGCCGTCAGCTGGCCGAAGCAGACGGCAACGCAGCTCTTAGCCGTCCCATACTTTGCCGTCACCTTTTGCCGTCCGCGGCTGACGGCAAAAAGGTCTTTGCCGTCCACCATCCATGCCTTTGCCGTCCGCCGTGGCTGATGGCAAAGTAGCTGATTCCTGTAGTGTAAGCTCACCAACCTTCCCTCGTGTAAGCATGACACGCCTTAGCAAATATGTATGTAACCTTGGTCATCTACCCCCTTGCCTAGTATGTTGGTAGGATTGTGATAGCAGCCAAACAAACATAAACAGGGTCATGGATCTAGAGCGAGACAAAGTGATGAAAATTACAATGGCTTAAAGCAGTGCAATCTGTTGTGAATGGGAGGCATGTGTAAGCACCTCATCCGCGGCAAGTGGAGTGGCTGTACAGAAAGCTGAACTCCATGGATTTCCTAAGACGGAAGGCAACTTAAATTTGAGGTGTCTGCAGAGGGACCATCGGACCAGCGGAATAGAGCAATGCATATCAGATCAAAACTAGCACCAAGATAAAGGTGCAGAGAGAATTTAAGGGAAAACAGAGGAAATTTATTGTGTACAAAATGGATCAGTCTTTGCCTCTCTACCTCCTCAGCCTTGACCTCAAGTGCATACCGCGTTAATCTCACACATAACATCGAGTCCACGCAAATCCGTAGTCACAACCAAGGGCTTAGAACCTGAGAAAAACGTTCATGAATGGAGAGTTTCACCTTGCTTCGGGCCGCCGCATCTGACGTTGTGTTGTACGTGAGCCTGAAGGGGGTGTCCATGCTCTTGAGCAACGATGGGTGGATAGAGAGCGAGCACGGCAGGGGAGGCAGTTGAGAGCGAGAAACTAAAAGCTGAAAGTTGAATTGCCGCTGCATATAAGCAGCTTCACAGCTACTCCTCTACGTCCCCGCTATATTTTTTGGGGGCCTGCTATCAGAAACACGCTAGCAACACTCCAAGAAATGACCAAAAGCATCACCCTAAAAAAACCAAAAAGATAGAATTACATACTATGTCGAACAGAGAGTGACATGCATTTCATTTGGAGACAAAATTTGGAACAAAGTTGCAGCGTACCCCAAGTAGCGAGAACCGCAGCTAGACTAGACTCACCCCAACACTCTGGTGTCACACCCGCCAGCGACACCGACACCGACACCTCTGTTTCCATTAGATGCAGAACCATCAACTTGAGGCACCTTAACATTGAGATTTTCAATTGTACCTGTTAATTTTTCTTTCATATGGGGTTAATGGATCATGGATGGATAGCTAACGCCCTCACCAACCTTGCAGACGTAAGCATGATCCACCCTTATAAAGGATGCACTACCTATGTAGTGTGCTGCCTATCTTATCAGGATAGTACTAGCACCCAAACAAAATTGAATGGAGTTGAGGCTCGAGAGAGAGTAAGATAACATCACCTACGACAATGTACATGGGTATAGAAACAGCTCAACTTCACACCCTAGCCACTAAGTAATAGTAGCCCAATACTGAGACGAGTGGAACAAACCGTTAGAGGAGTTATGTTGCTATGGTTAGTTGGGTAGAGAAAGGGGGTGTATGACTGGGGGAGAGAGATAGAGAGTGCGGGCATCCTCTCCCCACAATCGTGTCATCATAGATGCGGATTAGGAAGCTCGTTTACTCTTCAAAAACTAGTCAGAGCAAATCCTCAATTTTCCTATCGTTCCATAATAAAAAATAGGTAAAAAATAAGTATATGATGATCAAGTATTCTGCAAAATTTATGGTTTTGAAGGGGTAGGGTACTAAAAAGTTGTCTCGGCATACTACAAGAGTTGTAGTTGGGAAGAAATCCAAAAGGTAAAATTATATTTTCGAACACGTGGAGGAGCAATGTGACATGCATTTTCAAAAAAAAATGTGAAGGTACGAAAGATCGTATTTACATTTACACTAGAATACAAGGTTAGACGTTAAAAGACCTCGAAAACCTACATGATAGTTAAAAGTGAACACGAATAAGAACTCCAATTCAAGATGAGAAATCAGGTGTGCATGCTTGATACAAGTCTTCCCTTCAACCATTTCACCAAACACTGCTGAGACTCTTGAACATTGGTGGCTTCAATCCAGAGGTTTGTTGCCCAATATTAGCAGAAAAGGTTGTGACATGCTCATGATCTCGGCTGCATGGATTCTTTGGAAACAGGGGGACGCTTGAGTGGTTGGTAATATGCATCAGCGGGCCAATGAGGTTACCTCACTCTCTCATATATTGGATTAATTCGAGCGATAGAAGTTAGCCAAGGAGGTGGGGAGTCAAATCTTAGAGAGTAATTTGTGGAGTAATTAGTTTGTGTGTGCTCTAGCCTATTGACGGTAATAGGGATGAGCTTCTTGTAAAAACCTTTTGCTTCCTTCTATAAAAATATGTTACACCGATGGTGATGCTAAAAACAAGATGACATGACTGAAGACTCTAGACCCTTCATCATACGACAAATGCTAACTACAAGTTTGACTTAGCAACACCATGATGTTAAGATTTTCTATTGTGAGGGCTCCCGGTTCGCGCGGACCCGCACGTGGTGGCGCGCCTCCATCTGGGGCCGCCGGGTCTCGGCGACGTTGCTTTGCTTCAGGGCGGCGGATCTTGGCAATGCGGCGTCCCCTCGACGCCTGGGTGTCGGATCTGATGCGGCGGCGTCCTGACGCTGCTTCTCCGACGATGGCCGGCCCTGGTCCCACGGGCCTCCGCGAGACGGTTTTGGCAGCGGGATGGCGGTCCCGTGTGAGCTCTGGTCAGCAGTCGTGGAAGTGTGGGCGGCGTGACTGCTGGTCTTCTGGTGGGGGAGGTTCGGCCCCCTCAGCTGCGTAGTGTGGTGGCCTCCTGTGGCTTTCCTGGCGGCGCTTCCGGTGGCTGGCTGCTTTGGCATCCATTTGCTCGGGGCTGCAGCGTCAACGTGCTAGATGGCTTCGGTTTGGCGTCCTTTCGATGTGTGAGGTTGGGGTGGCAGCCCACCTCCTAGAAGCTTGGTGGTCTATGTGCGGTGGTGGATGATGGAGGTTTGTGGTGGATTCCATGTGTGGTCATCGCGGCGACGTCATGGGAGGTCTGCGGGCTAGCGCAGGTGCGGTGCGTGTGGGTTTGGTGTTGGGTGGTGCTCCGAGCGAGCCTCGGTTTTTACCAGCCGGCAGTGTTGTCATCCGTGGACGTCGTTTAACCTCAGGCGCTGATGTGGAGTACATCCCATGCACACCCTCGGTCTTAGGTCTTGGGGTGAAAGCCTAAGAGCATCTTCAGCCGTTCGGCCCCCAAGGCGCATAAAAATCGGGCGAGCCGGCGATTTTTTCGGCGCTGGGACGGTTTTGCGCCCAGTCGTCGCCTCGAGCTCGCCCCTAGTCGTCGATTTTGGTCCACTTTTGAAGCCCCATTTCGGCGAAAAAGACCCATATGGACGAGAATAGGCCCATATTCGGCGTGGTTCGCCGTGGCTCGGCATTCAATTATCAACATAAATAATTTTTTATCACATATTTCATCACAGAAAATTCAAGTACTTCAACAAAATAGTACAACAACAAATAGTTCAATACAATTTTTATAGTTCAACAAATAAAAACTCATATTTTATCATACGTCGCGCCCGGTGTCGCCCTTGAGCCTTCATAGGTGCTCTATCAGATCTTGCTGCAGTTGATGATGCACATGTGGGTCTCGGATCTCCTGACGCATACTGAGATAGGCAGTCCAGGTTGCCGGTAGCTGGTGATCAACTTGGTCAAGAGGACCTTGCCGGTGGTATGGTTCAGTGTCAAACACTGGCTCCTCCTGCTCGCTCTCAATGATCATGTTGTGCAAGATGACACAGCAGGTCATGATCTTCCACATTTGATCTTTCGACCAGGTCTGAGCGGGGTACCGGACAACATCAAATCGAGATTGGAGCACATCAAATGCCCGCTCGACATCCTTCCTGCAAGCCTCCTGAATCTTCGCAAACCAAGCGTTCTTGCCTCCAGGCACAGGGTTTTTGATGGTCTTGACAAATGTCGACCATCTCGGATAGATGCCATCAGCTAGATAGTACCCCTTGTTGTAGTGCCGCCCATTGATCTCGAAGTTCACCGGAAGAGAATGACCTTCAACAAGCTTGGCAAAGACAGGAGAGCACTGCAGCACGTTGATGTCATTGTGAGTTTCTGGCATACCAAAGAAGTTGTGCCAAATCCAGAGGTCCTGTGTGGCCACCGCCTCAAGTACCACACTGCAACCGCCTTTGGCGCCTTTGTACATCCCCTGCCAAGCAAATGGGCAATTCTTCCATTTCCAATGCATGCAGTCGATGCTTCCAAGCATCCCAGGAAATCCTCTTGCTGCATTCTGTGCTAGGATCCGAGCAGTGTCTTCCGCATTGGGTGTTCTCAAGTATTGCGGTCCAAACACTGCCACCACTGCCCGACAGAACTTGTAGAAACACTCTGTGCTGGTGGACTCGGCCATGCGCCCATAGTCGTCCTGTGAGTCACCGGGAGCTCCGTATACAAGCATCCTCATCGCTGTTGTGCATTTCTGGATGGAGGTGAATTCAAGTTTGCCAGTGCAATCCATCTTGCATTTCAAGTAGTTGTCGAACCCCCGGATGGAATTCACAATCCTGAGGAAAAGCTTTCTGTTCATCCGATAACGGCGCCGAAATGTTTTGTCACCGTGAAGTGGAGCATCGGCGAAGTAGTTGGAGTAGAGCATGCAGTAGCCTTCGAGACGATCCCGGTTCTTTGCTTTCACCCGGCCCGGCGCCGAGCCACCTCGCCGCGACTTTTCATTGCTCGCCAGCAGCTGGGTGAGGGCGGTGAGCACCATGAGATGCTCTTGTTCCTGGACGTCGGCCTCGGCTTCCTCCTCCAGCAACGCGGCGAGCACTTCCTCGTCATCCGAGTCCACCGCCGAGGCAGGAAAATCGCCGAACACCTTGCGCACGGTGGGCGTGCACCCACCGCCAAACTGCCCCTCCGTGGCCGGAAAGGGCGGCCGGAAACGCCCAGCTGGTGCCGGAGGGGTTGTCGCGGCGAAACTATGCTTCTTTTCTGGCGGGGAATGGCTATCTACAGGTGAAGAGCGATGGGGCGGCGAGGGGCGGCGCTGGGATATACCTACTTGCGGCCGAGAGCACGGGGGGTGGGAGGCGGTCGAGGAAGAAAATCTTGACGTTTCACCTAACGGCTTGGGCCAGCCGCGCTTTTTCCCTTGCGCCGGAGCCCCCAGGCGCCCCCAGCGCGCCGGGTTCGGCCTGCGGCCGCCGGGAGGAAAAAATGGTCGAACCGGCACTTTTCGTCGTCCTAGGGGCGCGACTGGGCCGTTTTTTTGGCGCCGGCGCTAAAAAAGTGGCCCGGGGGGGGGGGGCTGTTGGGGGCGCGGCTGGAGATGCTCTAAGGCCCAGCAGTGCATATTAGATCAAAACTACCACCAAGATAAAGGTGGACCGAGAATTAAAGGAAAAACAAAGGAAGTTTATTGTGTACAAAATGGATCAATGTTTGCCGCTCTACCTCCTCAGCCCTGATCAATGGATAGAGAGCGAGTGTCTTAGTCCCCGCTCTATTTTTTGGCGCTGCCATAGAAACACTATTTCAAACATTAGTTCTCTCTCTCATCTCAGGGTGCATCCCCTCACAAGGCACTGGTTCAGGGGTAATGTAAAAAATGAACTTGATTGGCAAGTTGGCATGCCCATGTTAGCAACATCTAACATATAAAGCCTGGTAGAGTACCCGCCATTCCAGGGGCATTCGCGGCGCGCGTGCGTTGTGGCCGCACGATTTCACAGCAACAGGGATTTTTACGCTGCTGTCAAAGTCGTGGCCGTTAGTCCTCTGTGACTCATTTGTTTTGCTTCCTTGTCCATGACGGGTGGGCCTCAAATGTCTACGGGCCCAGTGTATTGGTGCGTCCCGTGTGCGTCCTGGGTGAGAAAGCGAGAGGCGTGGGGCTGGATCGTAGGGCGCGGTGAAAACCTAGCCCCCAATCCCATTCGTCTCCAAGCAGCCAATCCCTCCACTTCTCGAGCCCCGCTCCCCTCCTCCCCTGGTCTCCACTACGCCGCCTCCCCCTCCCCTTCCCTTTTCTCCTCCTGTGCTCTCGCCCGGGCCAAGCCGAGCGACCTCCTGGCCAGCATCTACTCCATCTTGTTCTTCTCCGGCTAAACAGCGGCGAGCCCGCGGATCTGGCGTCCCGGGAGTGGAAGGGGATCTGGCGTCCTGGGAGTGGAAGAAATGAGGAACATCCACCCGATGGGGGAGGAGGTGGCGCCCAGGGAGAGGGGTGGCGGCGGCCCCTCTGCCTACCACCAAGCTCTGGGAGAAACATGGAGGCGGCAGGGAGCATGGGAGCGATAGCGGTGACTGGATGCCAGGAGCTTGACGAGGTCCATGTCGGCAGCACCCTCGCCCTACTGGCAGCGTGGCTGTACAAACGACGCCGGTCGACGGTGGTATGGCACCGCATCCCTCCCCTTTCCCCTCTCCCCTCCTCTTCAAAATATTAGTTGGACCAATTCCCGATAGCCGTCTTCTTTACCCTATTTCAAAATCAGGAAATGCTGGTTCCTAATATGTGATGTTTTCTTTTTAAGGGGCTGGAGAATCAGGAAAGTCCATGATATCTATGCAGGCAAGAATCCCATTGTATTCTTCCCTGGAAAGTTACAATCCCAGTGACAAATAGTATACCTTACATTTTTCTGAAAATCTATCTCCAGATAAATCTTCTTTTCTGGACCGGCTTTGACGTGGCGGAACACAAGGGCTATACGACAGTCAACCATGTCATCGTGTACCAGACAATCAAAGTATGCCAATACTGCAACGAGTGTGTTTTAATATAGTTTTTCCTCTTATTGCTTAGTGAGGATCATGTAGGCAGCTTTATATTGTTCTTTTGGGAGTGTTTTGCAAGTGTTTTTTCTCGAGTAATGAGCTTAATTTACGCAGTTAATGTATGATGGGGCTAAAGAGCTTGCCCAAGGGGAATCCGACTACTCAAAATATGCTATTTTACCTGATAATCAGGTTCGTACGTCCTATTTTGTTCAGTACGTAAGTTACATTTGGGCTGGGCATAAACACCAATATATTGCAACATGAACTTGTTATAGCTGAGGCAGCATTACAATTAACACTCAGAACTAGACTATAATCAACCTTGTTCAGACCTTGCACCTGCTTTAAGCTCTGTTGCAATATTGTGTTTTGCTGCTGTTCCACCGTCATGTGTTTTACTACTTTTCCACCATCATACACGGATATACTTTCAACTGTAGATGATTCAGCCAAATGAAGTATGCAAAGTTTGGTCTCTAACCCGTCCTTTCTATGTATCGCTCCTTCGATTTCCCACAAATCATTGTTCTTCTGATAGCTTAGGAATATATAATCTCTGCTTGTTATTACGCTTGATTTCTTCAGAGAAAGAATACTAACTTTATACGGTGTTCTTCTGATAACTAAGAAATAAGCTAAGAGAGGCGGAACCCGACCCTGATGATAGCCAAAATCAGGCCCCACTCCTCTCTCTCTGGCACCTACTCTTCAGATGGCCAACAACACTTTGCCAGCAACGGCTGCTGTCCAGTTAAGAGCAAGTATGTTTTGTTGTTGAAGCATTATTTGGATTATAGTTACTTCTCTGTTTCTGTGAATAACTACACATGTGTTCTTCTACTTTTCATACTGTCAAATTCTTATCTTTGTACATGGATCCATTAAGAACATTAAATAGACCACCCAGTTCATGTAGGATATTGTCCAATGCCTTCAATTATGCCATGATGTATTCATACAAGGTGATGTTATAACCATATCTAGAGAAGATCACAGACAAGTTTCTCCAGCACTATTGTGTTCACTATGCTCTCCACTGGCATTTCAGCATTATACAGTGTTCTTGTGATAACTGAGAAATATATTGTGGCTGATGTCATGGCAAGGCTACTACAATCCTGACTTTGTCAAGTATAAAGTATTATTGAGATTATGAAGTTTGTTTATTTACAGTGTGCTGCTCTCCTATCTTCAGGAGATTGGAGAAAAACTGTCAAAAATAAGTGTCAGGTTTGATTACCCACCCCTTAACAAAGAAGTCATACAGGGTGTATGAAATCTATGGGAAGATCCATCCATCTAGGTGAAAAGAAGTTCATATTTCTGTAAATGTGTATACTGTCAAGCAACCAGTTTTATTATAAAGAAATGCATCTGTAAGAAACTTACTTGTGTGGAAGTGTGTTGCAAGTTCATCCCCATCCCCCGTCGGACCCAATGTTGTAAGTTAGAATAGTGGGTCTGCGGTTCTTGTTGCTGTTCTGCCGGCCCGCCGCCTCGTGTGCTGCCTTTCTTCCTGCCAAGGTTCTGCCTTCCTTCTCTGACTTTCCATTGTTTTGCTCATTCATATACACCATTTTACTCGCTCTACCTGTGTGTTCTGTGTGTCGTGTTCTGTTTACATTATTATTTTCTTCTCATGCTCTCCTTCAAGCTTATTTTGTGCCAGGATTCTGAAAACGACCAAGGACAAGCAACTCAAGCGAAAGATTGCTTCACTTAATCTGGCGCTGTTATTCTTCTGAAACATGCTAAAGAAAGGTTGGTACTCTTGGGTAAATCCAGCCTTTTTGATTCATTTGTCTATTGTTCTTATCATACAGGGTGTATCCCAAAATTTTAAAAAATATGCCTCTCGGATCAAAATGTTAGTACGTGAACAAATGGTTTAAAAATATAGCCTCTATCAAAAGTTCCCAATGCTTGAGTCGCTGCAGCGTGTATGGTAGCAAGTAAGTACTGCTGGTGCAGAATGGTTGCAACATTGAGCAACTAGCTGGTTTTGGCTATTTTGCAACTGTAATTAGGACTTGATTACTGATGTGTGCCAGTATTAATCTATGTTGGTATTTTTCATACGACCAGCATTAATCTATGTTGTGATGTATGCCAATTCATTGCCGATGGAGTGCCATTTGCCGAAAATATGTGTATCGTTGCACTCTATTGCTTAGGCCTTTAATCAAGTTACTGTGTTGTTGGTTACATCCCTGATAACTAGATTGATACATTGTCGTAAACACATTACACTCCTAAAAACACATCTACTAGGCTTATATGCCCAATCTGTATAGTAGCTAGCTTCATCTTAATTCAGTCTCAACCTTGGTAACAATATTTAAAAATAGCACAAATAGGCCCTCCAAACACCATGCCTGTTGGGCTCTCTTTCCTACCGAGTTAGATGACAACCATTACAGGGTAAATTGGTCATATAATTTCATTTCACACAATATGTGATAGGGCATCTCCTCAGTTTAAACCGTTCTATATATAAGTTCTTCTACTTGTTTTCTTGGCTTACAACATTCTTTTCATATAATTTCATTCCACAGAATATGTGACAGGGCATCTGCTCAGTTTAAACTGTTCTATATATAAGCTATTATACTTGTTTTCTTGACCTGCAACATTTTCTTCATTCTCTTAACATGAAACTCTCTCCGCATTTGGTCTATTGGACACTATATTTTTCATGTGATATGGTATTACCTATCAAAGTCATGTAATCACTAATCAGTGTCGTGGCGCACATCTGCTAGCCTTTGATTTTGGTCTGTCGCCCATGCCATGTATTTTACATGTTCATCTATTTGGGCATTAGTGACACCGGTAGTTAGTAGCCGTGTTAATCAAAATTCTAGAAAAGTGTTACATTAAAACTTGTATGTGAACCGCCTTATGCTAATATTAGTGCTACACGAACTCCAGAATGGTTTATTGATGGTGAATTTCGTGGTGCATCACGGATCGAACCTCCAAGATTTTGTGGCCATATTATGTTGTCTGCAATGTTGTAATTCAGATGCCTTGATTAATACACATGTGAATGGGGGGTGCTAAACCAGTCATTCCCCTTTGAAAACCGATGTTGCCTTGCATACATATGTATTTTGCTGGTCTCGAATCGGAGACCGCTGATAGTATGCTATTTGGTGCTATGTTATTTCAAATGTTGATAAAATTCTATATTTTGCATGATTAGTTCAACCTATTGTTTCTTGCAGATGAGAGGGATCGGCAAAAAAGTTTGAACCTCCTCTTAGAAGGTCGGTGACAATCTTAATGCTTTAGTAAAGACTGTTTAGTGTTTATGATCAAGGAAACATAATGATTTACTTATTCTGTTCTCTTGGCAATCATAGGTTCAAAACGGGACGCGGGCAAGATAGATCTAGGAAAGTTGGTGCGGACGGCTCCGAAGTGGAGCCTAGAAGTGGCGAATTTTCTTAATACCGCTACATTAATCACCTGTCAGTACCTTTCTATTAATATACTTTGTTAATACGTGCTACATCAACCACCTCTACACGCTTTACGTGTTTCTACTTTTTTATTTTGCAACTAACAAAGTGTTCTTTGCTATTGTATTAAGTGAAATTGGCAATAGTGACAACCTAGAGGAAGATGATACCACCGAAAGTGATGTGCCGGTGGATGATATGGACGAATACAACTAGAATATTGCCAAGGCTATTATTGCATCAAGGGCAAGACTTATTACCGATGCTCAGCGCAAAGTCGAATATATGCTCAAGGAAATATGGGTGCCTCCTCCAACGCTACCCATGTGCGTCATTTCCCTTAAATCTATCATTATGATTAAGACTATTGAGCATGCGTTTGCTTCTGATTTTGTGGATTATGGGCGCACAATGAAGTATGGTCGGTAGTAATGATTTATCGCCTTTGAATCTATGTTCAATCATAATATCACTATTTCTGTGTGAAAATGCAGTGTTTACTTCATCTATATCATACTCCCTTTTTACACTAACATAAGACGTTTTTGCAGTTTAAATTGAACTGCAAAAATGTCTTATATTAGTGTACAGAGAGAGTATTTATGTTCTATGGCCATCATCTTTATAAATTACCCTAGCCTAATTACAACAGTTTATAGAAACATGCTTAGAACTATATGAAAACTTGTCTCACATATACCAAATCAAGGTTGCTTATCAGTAACACCCCATTGTTAGCATATGCTTTAGGGCCAAATTGTGTTTCATGTATCTCTCCTATTGCCTTTTTACTATATGATTGAAGTCCATACCTGACATCAAACAATCTTAAACAGATCCATTTGTTAATGATGACTCTGCTTGATGTCGCCGCATACCAGCAGAAGATAAAGCTCAACCATAGATTGGAAGACCGGGGCTATATAGATTGATGTCTAAAACCAATGCAGATCACCCTGCTGAAGAAGGAGAGGAAGTTAGAAATCAGTTTCAGTTTTACAGGTGCAAAATCAACTCATTCCACTGTAATACCGGACATCCAGATGTCCAGGATGGTTATTGTACGTGGTATGTTAGCTTGCCTTTTCTATGTACTTTTCGATCGAGTTAAATTAGTTGCTGCTATCTGTGGTGATTTGCATGAGCATAATACTGCTGTAGAAGACCATGCTAATCAAGCGAATATGCTTCTTCAGGAGAATCAGGATGGATTAGAATGGATTATTTATTACCTTGGTGACAACGTCGGGTGGGCGTTGAATCGTGGACATGTCCCCTATGGATCCAGGCGGCTAGGTGAACAGATGGACCGAGCTCCCTCCTCCGCCCAAGAAGCAACCGGGGAAAGCAGCACCGACGTCCGGAACCTCCTCCGCCCAAGAAGCAGCCGGGGAAAGCAGCACCGACGGCCGGAACCTCCTCCGCCCAAGAAGCAGCCGGGGAAAGCAGCACCGACGGCCGGAACCTCCCCCGCCCAAGAAGCAGCCGGGGAAAGCAGCACCGACGGCCGGAACCTCCTCCGCCCAAGAAGCAGCCGGGGAAAGCAGCACCGATGGCTGGAACCTCCTCGCCCAAGACGGCCAGAACAACACTACGGCGGATCCAAATCGCCAGTCTCCTCTCTCCAGAGCTGAACTGAGTGGCTGCCCCCATGAGAGGACACGCGCACAGCCAAACCCACACACACCAGACACGCGTGGCATGGTGGCTTATCCGGTGGGAGAGTACCACTTGCTCACGCTGAACCATTGTGGCCCACAGCCCCCCGTGAACGTTGTGTCCCACTGCCACTTGCACCCGTATACGTTGTGGCCCACCGGGAAAATGCATATATGAGCGCTTGTAGGTGCCAGCCATCTATTCCAAGGGGAGAAAAAAAATCTATTCCCAAGGAGTTTTTATTTTCTTTTTAAAGGATCTATTATTCTCAGGTACTCCCTCCGTCTCATAATATAAAATAATTTTTGACACTACATCAGTGTTAAAAAACATCTTACATTATGAGACTGAGGGAATATGTTTTATTCACATAAACTAGGACTCAATTATTTTTTTCAAAAATTATCCATATCTATTATCAATGTTCTTTGAAAATACAAATCATATCAAACATAATAAAAATTACATTGCGATTCCAAGACCATCGCATAGCCACTACTGTTGCTGACGCGCCGCTATCGCCGCTCCCCTACGGGATCCGACTTGACCTGGTCAATGATAGCCGAGAAGTCTTCATACATGTGCCCCTTGTTCAATACCTGGAGTCGTAGTTGTCATCATTGAACCCTTGCCTATATCTGAAGCATCTGACACCAAATCCCGCCATATGACGAGAAACCCTAACCTCATCACCCCAAGGAGACGACAGGAATCTACGCCAGAGCTTTGTCGGCTATGTTCAAATGGACGAACTCGAGTAGGATCGGGACATGAAAGACAAACTCGAAGAAGTAGCGCCACCATCCGCTCGAGTGTCGCACCTACGAGGACTAAAAAACGTGACCTAAACTACTAACCGGATCGAAGGCACCGAGATTCCCATTCCCACCACCGGTTGATGGAGCGGCAGAAAAGGGAAGGTGAATCCACGGGCTCGCCAGTGAAGTTTCGAGGGGAGAGTTTGCCCTAGCCACCTAGAGTTTACTCTCCCCGAACAGCAAGTGACAGAACGAAAACACATGTCGGAGCGGTCTCAACCATCCATTCCCAAGGAGTGTTTTTCCTTTTTGAGGGTCTATATTCTCTAAGAGTTTTTATTCATAGAAACAAGTGTGATGTTGCAGAAACAAGCGTGATGATCCGGTCAAAATCATACCCCTCAATTGAACAAGGGAGCTCCTACCCCTATGGAGATTAATGATTTATCTACACAAAAAATATCAGTTATCCAATGCCAATTATTAGGAGTGGTTGTTGTTGTGCTGGTTGTTAGCAAGAAGGTTGGGATCATGCACTACATTTTTTTCCTATGTTCATTGTTTGTGTACCTATCTAATGGCATTTCGAGAATTTTTTCCTCTACAACCTGTAAACTTCGGATTCAGTTTACTGATCTTTGAAAGTCATGTATAACTTGGCAGAAATGTTATCCCTACAAATGCAAACGTTTCTGTTACAAAAGGTTTTACCCTTGATGCTTGAATTTGGACCTTGCACCTTACTTGGGTAACATAGAGCCAAATGGCACATTGTCCAAATACACCTTCAAAACACTTCGGGTTTGACATGGTCTCTATCCTTGATCAAACATAAAGTTACTAAAAAAAGGCAAATATTTCTCCACATGAAGATGGTTTCAAATGGGTCTCTGCGCCATTTGGCGCACCGGGTCATCTAGTTCCAAGAAAGGACCAAAACATCACTCTAAGAAACCACAAATGTAGAATTACATACTACCTTGGACATGAATGACATGCATTTCATTTGAAGACAAAAAATTGGAACAAAGATGCAGGTACCCCAGGTAGCGGGGAACCACAGCTAGACTAGACTCACCCCAGCACTGGTGCTGCCACACCTGCCAGTGACACGGAAACCTCATTGGCCACCAACAATCACTAACTTATTATCTCACTTGGCTATATCATTTAAAAGATAGCTCTGAGTTTTCATTAGACGCGGAACCATTGATATGAGGCACCTTAATATTGAAATTTTTAGTTGTACCAAGTAATATTTTTTGTATGGGGTTAATGAATGGATAGCTAGCTAACGCGCTCACCAACCTTGCAGATGTAAGCATGACCCACCCTATAAAGGATACACTACCTCTATAGTGCCATGCCTATCTTATCAGGACAGTACTAGCACCCAAACTAAGTTGAACGCGGTCGAGACTCTTCGGATAGCAAGAAAACATTACTTACAACAATCAACATGGGTGTAGAAACAGCTCAACATCACACATGCATTTCCAAGCCACTAGGAAATATTAGCGCAATACTAAGACGAGTGGAACAGACCATTGGAGGAGTTATGTTGCTAAGGTTAGTAGGGTAGAGAAATGGAGGGGCCAACTCGGCGGAGAGATATAGAGTGCGGGTGTCGGCTCCCCACAATCTTGTCACCGTAGATGCAGATTACAAGGCTCCTTGACTTTTCAAAGACTACTCGGAGATAATCCTCAATTATCCCATCATTCTATGTAAATTTCCATAATGAAAAATATAGTATATGATCATCAAGTATTCTGAAAATTTTACGGTTTTGAAGGGAGGAGGGTACTGAAAAGTTGTCTCGGCATACAACAATACTTGAAGTTGGGAAGAAATCCAAAAGGTAAAATGACATTTTCAAACACATGGAGAAGCAATGCAACCTGCATTTCAAAACAAAAGTCATAAAGTTATGAAACTGCAAATTTACATTCCCACTAGAACACATAATCAGACATTAAAAGGCCTATAAAACCTACATGCCAATAGTTTGAAACGAAACACGAATAAAACCTCCAATTCAAGATGAGGATCAGGTAAGCATTCTTGATACAAGTCTACCCTTCTACCATTGCACCAAACACTGACAAAACTCTTGAAGATTTGTGGGTTCGATCAAGAGGCTTGCTGCCCAATATTTACATAAAAGGTTGTCACATGCTCGTGATCTCGGTTGCATGGATTCTTTGGAAACAGAGGAACGCTTGAGTGGTTGGTAATATGCATCAACGGATCAATGAGGTTACCTCACTCTACCATTTATTGGATTGATTCCACCGATAGAAGTTGGCCATGGAGGTGGGGAGTCAAATCTTAAAGAGTAACTAGTGTGTGCTTGTGTGCGTGTGTGCACGTGCGCTCTAGCCCATTGACGGTAATGGGGATGAGCTTCTTGTAAAAACCTTTTGCTTCCTTCTATTAAAATATGTTACACCAATGGAGACGCTAAAAACACGATGACAGAACTGAAGGCTCCAGACCCGCCAACGACAAATGCTAACTACAAGTTTCACCTAGCAAGCACCATCATGTTAAGATTTTCTATTGTGCAAGATGGTATGTTGAATTCGGCTTGGAGTTAATTGACACGGGGATAAGATTTACAAAGGAAAACAGAGGCTACAAAGAAGAAAGAATGGATTAGGCTATTCTATCAATGCAAAGATGGATGGCATGTCATTTCCAGCCTCCACTTGCCACTGAAATTAAGGCTCGGGAACGAAGTAGACTCTAGGACTTGGGCACAAAATTAATGGATGGGTAGCTAATGTGCTCACCAACCTTCCTCTGTGTAAGCATGGTCGAAGCTTATAAAGGATGCACTGCTCTCTATATTCCCTTTGTAGCCTCTAACTATGTTATAGGGATAGTGCTAGTAGCCAAACAAACACGAACAAAGTCGAGGCTCCTGAGCAAGAGAGTGCAGTGACAATAAATAATGTGTTGGACCAATGCAATCCTTTATGACATATGAATGGGAGGCATATGGAAACACATCATCTCAAAGAATCATATGTTTCTTAGCCAAGAGCAGTAACGAAGTATTTGCGAGGAGGAAAGGCATGGGCAGCACTAATGTATTCACACAAGATATTGCGGTATGAGTTAAAACCACTCCATGGCCAGATAGCCACATACAGAAACTAAAAGTGGACCAGAAATTGCAAGTTGTACAAACTGGATGAAGGATGAAACAATTTTTTGCCTCTCTTCCCTCTCAACTGCAACCACGCCTCATGAAGACCTAGGGTTTATGTGCATTCAGGATCGAGACCTAGATTTTTACAATACGCGAGCAAAGAGGGAGAATGCGGACAGGGAGTGTACCTACCCATAGGACGATGCATCAATGGTCGCTGGAATCGCAGTGCCGCTCCTAGCCAACAGCTGGTGGGGGTGCATAAGGTAGTCGAGGCTTGAGAGAGGGGCGCACGAGGCAAGACGAATGGACAGAGGGAACGGGCAAGAAAAATGGGCGGAACCGAACCAGCAGAAGACATAGAAAGTCACACAGCACAAAAAGCAGGCAGGCAACCAGCACAGTTATATTCTTTCAAGTAATACAATCACAACTCAGCGTCGAAACTGAAAAGGAAAAACAACGCATTTGCACGAATCAGACCAAACACGACCTAGCCAGAAATTTGGTAGAAATTTTGTTACCCGTTAAGTTAGAACATTGGTAGAAAAACGAATTAGGGTTCACAAAAAGGTATTATTATGACAAAAAACTTGGCAACTATCCATTTATAAATCCATGTTTTAGTCATAGCACAGAACTTTGATAAGCTACACTTTGGTCAAGATCCAAACATATCCCAGGACTTGTGAAGGTGTTCCTCTTGTCAGCGACAGCAAATCCTCGCCGGCAAAGCTGCAACACAACAATGACAGACTCCAGCTCTATCGCAAGATGAAGGAGCCCACTTATTTTGATCCATGTGGCCAAACAAACAGGAAATTCATCTCAAAATCTCACAGTTGCTGTAATCTGGAATAAAATTCAAAAGCTAACTAGAACGAACATATTGTCTCAAAACAGAGTGACATGCAGTTGTAGCAAAATTTGGCACAGTCGAATCAGATATTTCCCATAAAGAGCAAGCAGTTTGTGATCATCAGATGTTTAAAACGCCAACGAAACCTACATCCCAGTGCTAGTTTCAACAGAGAGACAGAACCTCCAATCCCGCAACTGCAACATTCAAGATGGCATACCAAAAGATTGCTTTGCTATCCAAGACCCTATTATCAGGACACAATTCCACCTTTGGGCACCTACCTAGTTAGTCAACTCCATGATGGCGCTGACGATGTCACCGCCCGCAGCCTTGAGCGCCTTCACGGCCCTGGATCTCGGCACGGAGGCCTGCATCATCACGAGCTCAACGTCCTTCTTGTCAACACCAGTCTCATCAACCTCCTCGTCGTCATGGGCTGCTGCCATGGACGGCTCGCCCTTCAAGATGACGCTGCTTGGGCTCGGCGCCTTGAACTGCTCCGCCGCTTGTGAATGCAGCTGAGTGCTCAGGTCCTCAATCTTGGCCTCCCCGAACATGACGTAGGTATCTGAGTTTGAGCTCTTGAAGACATCTGGCTTGGAGAGGACAAACATAACCTGCAATTGTGTGGAGAAGTTAAGAAAATGCAACAACCAACAGCATATAATTATGCTACAGGGAACAATGGCATGAAGTGGCAAAGATGCTCACGCTCTTGTTCTTCTTGATAGTTACACGGCTCACACCAGTAATGACCTTCATGCCAAGCTTCTCCATGGCTTTCCTGCTCTTCTTCTCACTCCTACTCTGCCTAGATCTTCCACTAGCATCACCTCCTAGTGCCAGAAAGCACAGACGCACAATGTCAGATTTTCAAAATTTTGCACAAGACCAGAATTCTACAACACCAAACATAGTTCACTTCATGGATTATTATCTGTAATAATTGGAAATGGCAAGTGTGACATTCATACAACACCAAACTTTTCTCAAGCAAGACTGAACAGAAACTGTGACTGCGATCAAGCCTTCTTGTTACACATTATCGAGTTTTGAATTTTGAACAAGATATACCTCTTAGGGTAAGGTGCAAAGCATTAGCTACTTGTATAATGGAAATTCCAGCATCAGTTCATACTTAATGCATTGAAATGGTTCACCTAGTACGATTATACTTGCAAAAGCAAGATTTTACATTCATGATTTGCTCCTATATGAAAGTAAATGCTATAGTTGAACATTCATGTATATGTTAATGCAGGTTGAAATTGATACAAGGTGCCACCTCAGTACAGAACTAAATAATTCAGGCATAAGTGAATATGATATGATTCCAAAGAATTGAGAATATAAACCACAAAGGCATAGTGATGGTACAGAAAGAACAGAATATTAGAGAGTACAAACTGGTCAGTGCCTAATCTTCAGGTCAAAGTGAACCAATATAGGTAAGTACAGAGCTTGTATCATTGAGGAACAGATCAGAAACAATTTCTTTATTATGGAAATGCCAAAATTTAGCCCAATAGAAACAAATCCATTGATTCAGGAGTTGAATAAGCAACGTTTAGTTTAAAATTTGGGTATGGGCAATAACTTCTCATGTTTAAATTTATATTGGAACTTAGAAGGCAGCATTACAATATGAAATGGGCTTATCTGTAACTAAGTGGCTACTTGAACTGAATAGAAGGAACAGCAGAATTTCATCATACCCGCAACGTCATCGTCATCTTTTTCATCCTCATCCTCATCATCGTCTTCATCGTCGTCATCATCATCCTCAACGATAGGCTCATCTATCTGAGAGTGTGCATTACAAATATCATATAACTTGAACGTCAAAGTATTAAACACTCAGTAGCACTCCCTCAGAACAGAGGATATGCAGAGGAGGGGAAAGCAGAGTTAGCCACATTCAGAAATGAAAAAACAGTAAATGGTTTACCCACAGTATTATCTTTCCAGCATGATGATGTGAGTACATTCTAAGTAGCATCAGCACAAGATAGACAGAAATGAACTCCAAAAGCAAAAAAGAGGAAGAGTATGTGCATTACAAGGAACAGTTGTCTGCATTGACAACAGAAGCTGTGCTCACAAATTTATATTGTTGGTACAGGAAATATGCCATACATCATATAAGCATACACAATTGCACACATGATACTTAGATCACAACTGATTTCCAAAGCTAATTAACAAAGGAAGTCACATTTCTACTGTAGCAATCGCCAAAGGTGACTGATTTATCCATGCTGGCTTAAAATTCCTTTCAGATTTGGATCGACAAGACAAAGCAGCAGCATTTCAGATTGCAGCACTAGAGATCTCCCAGAAAGGGAACCACAAACCGTACATAACAAGGGCAACTGACAAACAAGTCACAACCCACAAGGCCTAAAACAACAAAGACCAAAGGATATACTGGCATTACCAGACTCTGAAATTAAACTCGTAGCCGCACAAGTAAGCAAGCACGAATTCCGCACAAGAATAGTGAAACACACCGCGCCTCCAGCTACCACGGCGGAGGTTCACGGAGGCCAGGCCTCGCCTGCTTCTCCGCGAAAAACCAGAGGATGCGCAGAAAGTTGGACAAACGCGCAGGCTGGCCACGGCGCAGCTCTCCGACCAAAGCTGTGCGACCTAGGCGACATCGACGGACGAGATCTAGCGCCCTAGCACCACCACCGCAACGGAACGCGCCGATCCGGGGCCCGAGCAAGCATGGGAGGCGAAGATTTTTGCTCGACACGGCACCAAATCGGAGAGGGGGAGGGGGAGGAAGGGTCGGAATGGAGGGAGGATCACCTCGATGTCGTGGTCCTCGAGCTGGGCGCGGAGCAGCTCCGCCTGCAGCTCGGCGGCGGTCATGGTGGCGGGGCGCGGGGGTAAAACCTTGTCGGAGGGGAAAGTAAAACCCTAGGATGGATTTGGGGAGACGGAGAGGAGAGGAGCGAAGAGAAACTGGGGCGACGGTAGGAGGAAGAGAAGAGACCGGCTTGACTCCTGTGGGGTTTTGGTGCCCTCTGGTGGTCTCCGGTGGGCCTAGACTGGGCCAAGACCCTGCCGTTTGGACCATTGGGGGTACATGGGTCCAACCGGTTTCCTTGGCCCATATTTGCAATGTAGCACAATGCGAGCCCAACTGTGCTCGCCTTGGAGAGCAAGCTTCTGGAGCCTCTGACAATCACCTGGCGCGCTCTCGTTGTCTTAAAAAAAAAGACTTAGCGCGCTCTCAGCCGCCGCCACGTGTCGCGCTCTCAGGACTCCCTCCGGATTTTATTTTTGTATTTTTACGCACGCGTTCTCGGCTTTTCAGATGATATTTCCATGTTTTTTTGGCTTTTCGGTTTTTCGCCGGTCTTTCTTAGCTTTTCGAAAGAAAAACAATGTGCGTAAAAATGCATTTTTTTCGTGAGAGGCACGTTTTACTTCCATGAGAGGCATTCATGGTTTTGCTTCCGCGAGTAGCATGCATGATTTTGCTTCCGCGAGAGGCACAACCGTGCTTCTCAAAACCGAAAAAACATATTTTCTCTTATTCTTTTTTCTGTGAGCACGGTTTTGCTTCTGCAAGAGGCATGGTTTTGCTTAGTCGAGAGGCATGGCCATGCCTCTCGAAAACGGAAAAAATGTGTTTTCCTTTTTTTCCTTGCGTGAGAGGCATGGCTTTGCTTACTCGAGAGGCACGGTTGTGCCTCTCAGAAACGGAAAAAAACATTTTTTTTTCCTTTTTCCTTCCGTGAAAGACATGGTTTTGCTTTCGCGAGAGACACGGTCGTGCATCTCGGAAACGGTTTTCGGGAAATAAAAATAAAGTGCTCCCGTTTCGGTTTATTATGAAAAAAAAGTTCGTCAAAACCTACCAATATTTTTTCTAGTTTTGAAGATCTCGTTGTGAGGAATCCAACGGTGAAAACGGTTCGAGATTTGGACGCACGGTTTATGAGATAGAACGTTTTGAAGTAAATGAATCTACGAAAAAAGAGAAAACTCACCGGTTGCTACAAGTGGCACATGCAGTGCGCCAATTGTCTTGACCTGGAAATGTGAGAGTGATCTTTAGAAGGAGTACTCCTTACTTGATGATTTCGCCTCCAAGGAGTAGGTATTAGACAAAGTGCTCGTTTCTTCAAATTCGTTCATAGACGCAAAAACTGTCTGCGTATTTCAAATATGTTTGTGTTTTTCAAAAAATGTTCAGAAATTAATTGTTTTCCCAATTTTCAAATTTATTCATAAATTATAGAAGTTTTTGAGTTTTAAAAAATACATTGGCATTCTAAAAAATTGTTCATAATTTTTAGCAAAAGTTTCTATTTTAAAAAAATCATAGATTCAAAGATTGTTCGTGTTTTCCAATTTTTTTAAAAAAAAACAGTAATTCAAAAAATCCATGTTAAATATAGGTTCATAAATGCAAAAGATGTTTAAGTTTTTGAAAAATATTCTTGTTTTTGAAAATTGTTCAGAAATTTAAAAAATCATTTTTTTAAATTTTTTTAAATAAAACAAAATATTTTCACTTTTTAAAAAAGTTCAACATTTTGCTCGTGGATTTTAGAAAACGTGCAATCTAGCGTGCTAAACATGCCATGGGCTGGCACGCTTAGTAGCTAGGTCGTGCATGGGCTGGAGGACACAACACACGGGCCGGAATGACACGACCCGACTAATGATTGTGCCACGGCGAGCCATGCCATGCCAGGCCCGATTAGGACGGGCCTGGTCGTGCCGGCAAGTATGGTCAGCTCTGATAGCCACGGCTTATCTGTTGACGTCATATTGCTTTTGTTTTTTGTTTTTTCTTCCCATTTTATTCATATTTTTCATTTAATTTTCTTTATTTTATTTAAATTTCTAATTATTCTAAATGTATATACGAAAAAATGTTTTACATAAATTTTAAAAATAATAATCTTGTAGTTGGAAAATCTTAAACGTTAATATAAAAATGTTTTTGATGTCAAGAAAGATGTACAACTGTGAATAAAAAAATGTAGAAAATGTTCACCATGTGTATGAAAAAAAATCATGTGTAAGAAAAAGGTTTATACATTGTAAAATATAAGTTCATGTAATTCAAGCAATGTTTCGTACATTAAAAAATGTAGGTTAGATTTACAAAAATGTTCAGAAGTTTCTTTCCTTTATATTTATAAAGATGTTCACAATTTTATTTTTTCCCACAAAACGGAAACTTGCTAACATTTTTAAAGATGTAACGTTCGCAGGTTTCAAAAATGTGTTCAGGACATTTTCAAGAAAAATGTGTGTACAATGTAAAAAGAGAAGTTTGCATAGTTCAGAAAAATTGTTTTTATCAATAAAAAATGTTCAAATCTATATTTGAAAAAATAACAGGTGTTTGAAAAAATGTTCAAACCATATTTTTTAAAATAAAAAAAAGTTAAACATTTTATAAAAAATGCTTTAGACGTATATGAAAAATATACTACGTGTATGAGAAAAGGGACATCAACACGTGACGAGAGTTACTACCAGTGAAGCGAACTCTTTTGGAAATATGCCCTAGAGGCAATAATAAAATGGTTATTATTATATTTCCTTGTTCATGATAATTGTCTATTGTTCATGCTATAATTGTATTTGACCGGAAACCGTAATACATGTGTGAATACATAGACCACAATATGTCCCTAGTGAGCCTCTAGTTGACTAGCTCATTGATCAATAGATGGTTATGGTTTCCTGACCATGGACACTAGATGTCATTGATAACGGGATCACATCATTAGGAGAATGATGTGATGGACAAGACCCAATCCTAAGCATAGCACAAGATCGTGTAGTTCGTTTGCTAAAAGCTTTTCTAATGTCAAGTATCATTTCCTTAGACCATGAGATTGTGCAACTCCCGGATACCGTAGGAATGCTTTGGGTGTACCAAACGTCACAACATAACTGGGTGGCTATAAAGGTACACTACAGGTATCTCTGAAAGTGTCTGTTGGGTTGGCACGAATCGAGACTGGGATTTGTCACTCCGTATGACGGAGAGGTATCTCTGGGCCCACTCGATAATGCATCATCATAATGAGCTTAGTGTGACTAAGCAGTTAGTCACGGGATCATGCATTACGGAACGAGTAAAGTGACTTGCCGGTAACGAGATTGAACGAGGTAATGGGATACCGACGATCGAATCTCGGGCAAGTAACATACCGATTGACAAAGGAAATTGTATACGGGATTGATTGAATCCTCGACATCGTGGTTCATCCGATGAGATCATCGTGGAACATGTGGGAGCCAACATGGGTATCCAGATCCCAATGTTGGTTATTGGTTGGAGAGATGTCTCGGTCATGTCTGCATGATTCCCGAACCCGTAGGGTCTACACACTTAAGTTTCGGTGATGCTAGAGTTGTTATGGGAATTAGTATGCGGTTACCGAATGTTGTTCGGAGTCCCGGATAAGATCCCGGACGTCACGAGGAGTTCCGGAATGGTCCGGAGATAAAGATTTATATATGGGAAGTCCTTATATGGTCGCCAGAAATGTTCGGAGGTATATCGGTATTGTACCGGGACCACCGAAAGGGTTCCGAGGGTCAATCGGGAGGGTCCACCTGCCCCGGAGGGCCCTATGGGCTGAATATGGAGGGGAACCAGCCCCTAAGTGGGCTGAGCGCCACCCCCCTAGGGCCCATGCGCCTAGGGTTGGGGGAGGGGGGAGGACCCTAAAGGGGGCGCCCCCCTTGGCTTGGGGGTCAAGCCTCCCCCTTGGCCACCGCCCCGCCTCTAGATCCATCTGGAGGGGGCCGGCCCCCCTCTCCCTTGACCCTATAAATAGAGGGGAGGTGGTGTTGGGGAACGTAGCAAAAATTCAAAATTTTCCTACGTGTCACCAAGATCTATCTATGGAGAAACCAACAACGAGGGGAAGGAGAGTGCATCTACATACCCTTGTAGATCGCTAAGCGGAAGCGTTCAAGAGAACGGGGTTGAAGGAGTCGTACTCGTCGTGATCCAAATCACCGGAGATCCTAGTGCCGAACGGACGACACCTCCGCGTTCAACACACGTACAGCCCGGTGACGTCTCCCACGCCTTGATCCAGCAAGGAGAGAGGGAGAGGTTGAGGAAGACTCCGTCCAGCAGCAGCACAACGGCGTGGTGGTGGTGGAGGAGCGTGGCAATCCTGCAGGGCTTCGCCAAGCACCGCGGGAGAGGAGAAGGGAGAGAGGTAGGGCTGCGCCAAGAGGGAGAGAAAACTCATGTGTTGGCAGCCCTCAAGACCTCAACTATATATAGGGGAGAGGGAGGGGGGTGCGCCCCCTCTAGGGTTTCCACCCCAAGGGGTGCGGCAGCCCCAATCCCATCTAAGGGTGGAGGCCAAGGGGGGGGGAAAGGGGAAACTTGCCCCCCAAGTTAGGTGGAAGCACCCCCTCCCCAAACCCTAGGCGCCTTGGGCCCTTGTGGGGGGGCGCACCAGCCCACCTGGGGCTGGTCCCCTCCCACACTTGGCCCATGCAGCCCTCCGGGGTTGGTGGCCCCACTTGGTGGACCCCCGGAACCCTCCCGGTGGTCCCGGTACGTTACCGATAAAACCCGAAACTTTTCCGGTGACCAAAGCAGGACTTCCCATATATAAATCTTTACCTCCGGACCATTACGAAACTCCTCGTGACGTCCGAGATCTCATCCGGGACTCCGAACAACATTCAGTAACCACATACAAACTTCCTTTATAACCCTAGCGTCATTGAACCTTAAGTGTGTAGACCCTGCGGGTTCGGGAATCACGCAGACATGACCGAGACGTTCTCCGGTCAATAACCAACAGCGGGATCTGGATACCCATGTTGGCTCCCACATGTTCCACGATGATCTCATCGGATGAACCACGATGTCAAGGACTCAATCGATCCCGTATACAATTCCCTTTGTCTAGCGGTATTGTACTTGCCCGAGATTCGATCGTCGGTATGCCGATACCTTGTTCAATCTCGTTACCGGCAAGTCTCTTTACTCGTTCCGTAACACATCATCCCATGATCAACCCCTTGGTCACATTGTGCACATTATGATGATGTCCTACCGAGTGGGCCCAGAGATACCTCTCCGTTAACCGGAGTGACAAATCCCAGTCTCGATTCGTGCCAACCCAACAGACACTTTCGGAGATACCTGTAGTGCACCTTTATAGCCACCCAGTTACGTTGTGACGTTTGGTACACCCAAAGCATTCCTACGGTATCCGGGAGTTGCACAATCTCATGGTCTAAGGAAATGATACTTGACATTAGAAAAGCTTTAGCATATGAACTACAATCTTTGTGCTAGGCTTAGGATTGGGGTCTTGTCCATCACATCATTCTCCTAATGATGTGATCCCGTTATCAACGACATCCAATGTCCATGGTCAGGAAATCGTAACCATCTATTGATCAACGAGCTAGTCAGCTAGAGGCTTACTAGGGACATAGTGTTGTCTATGTATCCACACATGTATCTGAGTTTCCTATCAATACAATTATAACATGGATAATAAACGATTATCATGAACAAGGAAATATAATAATAACTAATTTATTATTGCCTCTAGGGCATATTTCCAACAGTCTCCCACTTGCACTAGAGTCAATAATCTAGCTCACATCGTCATGTGATTAACACTCACACGTCACATTGCCATGTGACCAACATCCAAAGAGTTTACTAGTGTCATTAAACTATTTCACATCATCATGTGATTAAGACTCAATGAGTTCTGGGGTTTGATCATGTTTTGCTTGTGAGAGAGGTTTTAGTCAACGGGTCTGCAACTTTCAGATTCGTATGTACTTCGCAATTCTCTATGTCATATTGTAAATGCTGCTTCTACGCTCCACTTGAAGCTATTCCAAATGGTTGCTCCACTATACGTATCCGGTTTGCTACTCAGAGTCACTCGGATAGGTGTTAAAGCTTGCATCGACTTAACCCTTTACGCCGAACTCTTTATCACCTCCATAATCGAGAAACATGTCCTTATTACTCCAAGGGCAATTTTTTGACCGCTGTCTGGTGATCCACTCCTTGATCACCTTTGTACCCTCTTGCCAGACATGTGGCAAGGCACACATCAGGTGCGGTACTTAGCATAGCATACCGTAGAGCCTACATCTAAAGCATAGGGGACGACCTTCGTCCTTTCTCTCTTTTCTGCCGTGGTCGAGCTTTAAGTCTTAACTTCGTCCCTTACAACTCAGGCAAGAACTCCTTCTTTGACTGATCCATCTTGAACACCTTCAAGATCATGTCAAGGTATGTGCTCATTTGAAAGTACCATTAAGCGTTTTGATCTATCCTTATAGATCTTGATGCTCAATGTTCAAGCAGCTTAATCCAGGTTTTCTATTGAAAAACACCTTTCAAATAACCCTATATGCTTTCCAGAAATTCTACATCATTTCTGATCAACAATATGTCAACAACATATACTCATCAGAAATTCTATAGTGCTCCCACTCACTTCTTTGGAAATACAAGTTTCTCGTAAACTTTGTATAAACCCAAAATCTTTGATCATCTTATCAAAGTGTATATTCCAACTCCGAGATGCTTACTCCAGTCCATGGAAGGATCGCTGGAGCTAGCATACCTTTAAGCATCCTTAGGATCGACAAAACCTTTCTGATTGTATCACATACAACCTTTCCTTACGAAGACTGGTAAGGAAACTTGTTTTGACATCCATCTGCCAGATTTCATAAATGCAGCTAATGCTAACATGATTCCGACGGACTTAAGCATTGCTACGGATGAGAAGATCTCATCGTAGTCAACTCCTTGAACTTGTGAAAAACTCTTCGCCACAAGTCGAGCTTCATAGATGGTGACATTACTGTCCACGTCCGTCTTCTTCTTAAAGATCCATTTATCTCAATGACTTGCCGATCATCGGGCAAGTCCACCAAAGTCCATGCTTTGTTCTGATACATGGATCCTATCTCAGATTTCATGGCTTCTAACCATTTGTCGGAATATGGGCCCACCATCGCTTCTCCATAGCTCGTAGGTTCATTGTTGTCTAGCAACATGACCTTCAAGACAGGATTACTGTACCACTCTGAAGCAGTACGCATCCTTGTCACCCTACGAGGTACGGTAGTGACTTGATCCAAAACTTCATGATCACTATCATAAGCTTCTACTTCAATTGGTGTAGGCGCCACAGGAACAACTTCCTGTGCCCTGCTACACACTTGTTGAAGTGACGGTTCAATAACCACATCAAGTCTCCACCATCCTCCCACTCAATTCTCGAGACAAACCTTTCCTCGAGAAAGGACCCGATTCAAGAAACAATCCCTATTGCTTTCGGATCTGAATTAGGAGGTATACCCAACTGTTTTGGGTGTCCTATGAAGATGCATTTTATCCGCTTTGGGTTCGAGCTTATCAACCTGAAACTTTTTCACATAAGCGTCGCAGCCCCAAACTTTTAAGAAACGACAACTTAGGTTTCTCCAAACCATAATTCAAATGGTGTCGTCTCAACGGAATTACGTGGTGCCCTATTAAAGTGAGTGCGGTTGTCTCTAATGCCTAACCCATGAACGATAGTGGTAATTCGATAAGAGACACCATGGTACGCACCATATCCAATAGGGTGCAACTATGATGTTCGGACACACCATCACACTATGGTGTTCCAGGCGGTATTAATTGTGAAACAATTTCCACAATGTCTTAATTGCGTGCCAAAGCTCATAACTCAGATACTCATCTCTATGATCATATCATAGACATTTTATCCTCTTGTCATGATGATCTTCAACTTCACTCTGAAATTACTTGAACCATTCAATAATTCAGACTTGTGTTTCATCAAGTAAATATACTCAACATCTACTCGAATCATCTGTGAAGTAAGAACATAACGATATTCACTGCATGCCTCAGCACTCATTGGACTGCACACATCAAAATGTATTACTTCCAACAAGTTGCTTTCTTGTTCCATTTTACTGAAAACGAGGCTTTCAGTCATCTTGCCCATGTGGTATGATTTGCATGTCTCAAGTGATTCAAAATCAAGTGAGTCCAAACGATCCATCTGCATGGAGTTTCTTCATGCGTATACACCAATAGACATGGTTCGCATGTCTCAAACTTTTCAAAACGAGTGAGTCCAAAGATCCATCAATATGGAGCTTCTTCATGCGTTTTATACCAATATGACTTACATGGCAGTGCCACAAGTAAGTGGTACTATCATTACTATCTTATATCTTTGGCATGAACATGTGTATCACTACGATCGATATTCAATAAACCATTCATTTTAGGTGCAAGACCATTGAAGGTATTATTCAAATAAACAGAGTAACCATTATTCTCCTTAAATGAATAACCGTATTGCGATAGACATAATCCAATCATGTCTATGCTCAACACAAACACCAAATAACAATTATTTAGGTTTAATACTAATCTCGATTGTGGAGAGAGCGTGCGATGCTTGATCACATCAACCTTGGAAATACTTCCAACACATATCGTCAGCTCACCTTTAGCTAGTCTCCGTTTATTCCGTAGCTTTTGTTTCGAGTTACTAACACTTAGCAACCGAACCGGTATCTAATACCCTGGTGCTACTAGGAGTACTAGTAAATTACACATTAACATAATGTATATCCAATAAACTTCTATCGACCTTGCCAGCCTTCTCATCTACCAAGTATCTAGGGTAATTCTGCTCCAGTGGCTGTTCCCTTTATTACAGAAGCACTGAGTCTCGGGTTTGGGTTCAACCTTGGGTTTCTTCACTAGAGCAGTAGCTGATTTGCCGTTTCATGAAGTATGCCTTCTTGCCCTTGCCCTTCTCGAAACTAGTGGTTTCACCAACCATCAACAATTGATGCTCCTTCTTGATTTCTACTTTCGCGGTGTCAAACATCGCGAATACCTCAAGGATCATCATATCTATCCCTGATATGTTATAGTTCATCACGAAGCTCTAGCGGCTTGGTGGCAATGACTTTGGAGAAACATCACTATCTCATCTGGAAGATCAACTCCCACTCGATTCAAGTGATTGTTGCACTCAGACAATTTGAGCACAAGCTCAACGATTGAGCTTTTCTCCCTTAGTTTGCAGGCTAAGAAAATCGTCGGAGGTCTTATACCTCTTGACGTGGGCACGAGCCTGAAATCCCAATTTCAGCCCTCGAGACATCTCATATGTTCCGCGATGTTTCGAAAACGTCTTTGGTGCCTCAACTCTAAATCGTTTAACTGAACTATCACGTAGTTATCAAAACGTGTATGTCCGATGTTCGCAACATCCACAGACGACGTTTGGGGTTCTGCACATTGAGCGGTGCATTAAGGACATAAGCTTTCTACTGATCGCATAATCGCTACTGTCAACTTTCAACTATATTTTCTCTAGGAACATATCTAAACAGTGGAACTAAAGCACGAGCTTACGACATAATTTGCAAATATCTTTTGACTATGTTCAGGATAATTAAGTTCATCTCATGAACTCCCACTCAGATAGACATCCCTCTAGTCATCTAAGTGATTACATGATCCGAGTCAACTAGGCCATGTCCGATCATCACGTGAGACAGACTAGTCATCATCGGTGAACATCTTCATGTTGATCGTATCTACTATACGACTCATGCTCGACCTTTCGGTCTCTTGTGTTCCGAGGCCATGTCTGTACATGCTAGGCTCGTCAAGTTAACCTGAGTGTTTCGTGTGTGTAAATCTGGCTTACACTCGTTGTATGTGAACGTAAGAATCTATCACACCCGATCATCACGTGGTGCTTCGAAATGACGAACTTTCGCAATGGTGCACAGTTAGGGGGAACACTTTCTTGAAATTTTAATGAGGGATCATCTTATTTACTACCGTCGTTCTAAGCAAATAAGATGCATAAACATGATAAACATCACATGCAATCAAAAAGTGACATGATATGGCCAATATCATTTTGCTCCTTTTCATCTCCATCTTCGGGGCTCCATGATCATCATCGTCACTGGCATGACACCATGATCTCCATCATCGTGTCTTCATGAAGTTGTCTCGCCAACTATTACTTCTACTACTATAGCTACCGGTTAGCAATAAAGTAAAGTAATTACATGGCGTTGTTCAATGACACGCAGGTCATACAATAAATTAAGACAACTCCTATGGCTCCTGCCGGTTGTCATACTCATCGACATGCAAGTCGTGATTCCTATTACAAGAACATGATCAATCTCATACATCACATATCATTCATCACATTCTTCTTGGCCATATCACATCACATAGCATACCCTGCAAAAACAAGTTAGACGTCCTCTAATTGTTGTTTGCATGTTTTACGTGGCTGCTATGGGTTACTAGAAAGAACGTTTCTTACCTACGCAAAACCACAACGTGATATGTCAAATGCTATTTACCCTTCATAAGGACCCTTTTCATCGAATCCGTTCCGACTAAAGTGGGAGAGACTGGCACCCGCTAGCCACCTTATGCACCAAGTGCACGTCAGTCGGTGGAACCTGTCTCACGTAAGTGTACATGTAAGGTCGGTCCGGGCCGCTTCATCCCACAATACCGTCGAAACAAGATTGGAATAGTAACGGTAAGAATATTGAACAAAATCAACGCCCACAACTACTTTGTGTTCTACTCGTGCAAAGAATCTACGCAATAGACCTAGCTCATGATGCTACTGTTGGGGAACGTAGCAGAAATTCAAAATTTTCCTACGTGTCACCAAGATCTATCTATGGAGAAACCAGGAACGAGGGGAAGGAGAGTGCATCTACATACCCTTGTAGATCGCTAAGCGGAAGCGTTCAAGAGAACGGGGTTGAAGGAGTCGTACTCGTCGTGATCCAAATCACCGGAGATCCTAGTGCCGAACGGACGGCACCTCCGCGTTCAACACACGTACAGCCCGGTGACGTCTCCCACACCTTGATCCAGCAAGGAGAGAGGGAGAGGTTGAGGAAGACTCCGTCCAGCAGCAGCACAACGGCGTGGTGGTGGTGGAGGAGCGTGGCAATCCTGCAGGGCTTCGCCAAGCACCGCGGGAGAGGAGAAGGGAGAGAGGTAGGGCTGCGCCAAGAGGGAGAGAAAACTCATGTGTTGGCAGCCCTCAAGACCTCAACTATATATAGGGGAGAGGGAGGGGGGTGCGCCCCCTCTAGGGTTTCCATCCCAAGGGGTGCGGCGGCCCCAATCCCATCTAAGGGTGGCGGCCAAGGGGGGGAAGAGGGGAAACTTGCCCCCCAAGTTAGGTGGAAGCACCCCCTCCCCAAACCCTAGGCGCCTTGGGCCCTTGTGGGGGGGGGGCGCACCAGCCCACCTGGGGCTGGTCCCCTCCCACACTTGGCCCATGCAGCCCTCCGGGGTTGGTGGCCCCACTTGGTGGACCCCCGGGACCCTCCCGGTGGTCCCGGTACGTTACCGATAAAACCCGAAACTTTTCCGGTGACCAAAACAGGACTTCCCATATATAAATCTTTACCTCCAGACCATTTCGAAACTCCTCGTGACAACCGGGATCTCATCCGAGACTCCGAAAAACATTCGGTAACCACATACAAACTTCCTTTATAACCCTAGCGTCATCGAACCTTAAGTGTGTAGACCCTACGGGTTCGGGAATCACGCAGACATGACCGAGACGTTCTCCGGTCAATAACCAACAGCGGGATCTGGATACCCATGTTGGCTCCCACATGTTCCACAATGATCTCATCGGATGAACCACGATGTCAAGGACTCAATTGATCCCGTATACAATTCCCTTTGTCTAGCGGTATTGTACTTGCCCGAGATTCGATCGTCGGTATGCCGATACCTTGTTCAATCTCGTTACCGGCAAGTCTCTCTACTCGTTCCGTAACACATCGTCCCGTGATCAACCCCTTGGTCACATTGTGCACATTATGATGATGTCCTACCGAGTGGGCCCAGAGATACCTCTCCGTTAACCGGAGTAACAAATCCCAGTCTCGATTCGTGCCAACCCAACAGACACTTTCGGAGATACCTGTAGTGCACCTTTATAGCCACCTAGTTACGTTGTGACGTTTGGTACACCCAAAGCATTCCTACGGTATCCGGGAGTTGCACAATCTCATGGTCTAAGTAAATGATATTTGACATTAGAAAAGCTTTAGCATATGAACTACGATCTTTGTGCTAGGCTTAGGATTGGGGTCTTGTCCATCACATCATTCTCCTAATGATGTGATCCCGTTATCAACAACATCCAATGTCGATGGTCAGGAAACCGTAACCATCTATTGATCAACGAGCTAGTCAGCTAGAGGCTTACTAGGGACATAGTGTTGTCTATGTATCCACACATGTATCTGAGTTTCCTATCAATACAATTATAGCATGGATAATAAACTATTATCATGAACAAGGAAATATAATAATAACTAATTTATTATTGCCTCTAGGGCATATTTCCAACAGGTGGGAGGTCTGCCGTACCCTTCCCCTGGCGCAACCCTCTCCCTCCCCAACACCTCCTCCATAGTGCTTGGCGAAGCCCTGCCGGAGAACTGCAAGCTCCTCCACCACGTCGTCGTGCTGCCGGAGCTCTCCCTTAACTTCTCCTCTCCCCTTGCTGGATCAAGAAGGAGGATACGTCCCCGGGCTGTACGTGTGTTGAATTTGGTGGCGCCGTCCGTTTGGTGTTAGATCAGATCTTCCGCAATTTGAATCGCCGCGAGTACGACTCCCTCATCCGCGTTCTAATGACGCTTCCGTTTAGCTATCTTCAAAGGTATGAAGATGCTCATCCTCTCTCTCTCTCTTGTTGCTAGAATCTCCTAGATTAATCTTGGTGATGCGTAGAAAATTTTCAATTATTGCTACGTTCTCCAACAAAATCGTCCATGACCAAGGTCTCATAATTTCTTTGGAAAGTTTGGAGATTCACTTGTTTGACGCGGGTGTGCCCCTCGAACATGAGCTTCAAAGTATCCCACGCCCCTTTCGTCATTACCTTTGGCGATCAGGTGCTGAAGCACATCTATCCTAGGTCCTAGCTAGCTCATGGATATCGTCTCGTGGCGAGAAGTCATCATTGGCCGCGTGGAAGGAGGAGGAAGGAAGACGGACGATGGGTAGAGAAGAAAGAAGAAGAGGGAGAGAGCCTTCCATGTGGGGGCTATCTCGTTTGTGGAATTAAGTCCATAGGATTGGCTATGAACCTTTTTTTAACGGTGCAAACATATAAGGAGATAAAAGGATAAGAATCCATATAAGGGCAAAAATTATAAGAGATTAGTTAGAGATGCTATAAGAGCCTGAACCATCAGAGATTTTTTAGAGATGCTCTTATGTCGCGGATGTGTTGTCAGCCAGGAGATTTTGTTCCGGTGGTGCTGGCTAACCCTGAAAAACTCGGATGTGCTTTGGGGGAAAAGATTTTGCAGTATTTTGTTCATGCGAGCATACGTTTAGATCTACCCATTGTGACGCGTACCGGTGGATAGCATGCATCCAGGACAACCTTCATACTCCCTCCGTTCGGAATTACGTATCACAAAAGTGGATGTATCTAAAACTAAAATACATCTAGATACATTCATTTCTTGGATGAGTAATTCCGAACGGAGGAAGTACATGTCTTGACCTGGTCGTAGGTAGTCGTGCCTGGATGGAGGTGCTACTGCTACCAGCAGTGTAAGGCCAACTCCACCGCGCGACCCCAAACGGACGTCTGTTTTGTCTGGATTCTGTCCGTTTGGGCAGGGGGATGGGGTCGTGTCCGGGCCTGTCCTGGGATGCGGTGGCCGTGCGCCCAGTGCGTGGCCACATCCTTTACCCCATCCTGTCCGTGTCCATTTTAAAAAAAGATAAACGTTTCAAATGCCAAGCCCTACGACCCCAGTTCAGCACGCACGCCGGCAACAAAGTCAGCCTCCAAAATGAATGGTTGTCCTTGCCGTCAACACAGCCAGCGGCCGGCAACACAACTGGCCTTCAAAATGAATGTTTTCCTCGCCGGCACACGGTCAGCGGCCCAGCGGGCGGGCGACACCCATGCCAGCCTCCAAAAAAGAACGGCCACGGCCAACCAGACGACCTAGTTCAGGCCGTCGGCGTCGAGTATCTCCTTCTGCCTGGCCTCGAACCAGGCCCTCGTCTTCTCACCCATCTTCTACAAGTCCACGCTCATGATTGTGAGGGCCACCTCCTTCGCTTTGGTGGCAGCATTGGTGGCCTCGATGTCGAGCTGCCTTTGCCTGGCCTTGACGTTCTCGGCCTCGATGTCGAGCTGCCTTTGCCGGGCCGCCTCCTCCGTGTCGAGCTGCCTCTGCCGGTCCGCCTCCTCCATCTCAAGCTTCCTTCTCTTGGCCGCCTCCTCCATCTCAAGCTTCTTCGTTTGAAGCTCTAGGTATTGCTTCATTTGCTCGTCCTTTCTTTGTCGCTTCTTCTCGTCCCTCACATCCTTTTGCAACATCATGCCATGCAAAGTGTCATGCAATGCCATGGATGATGCATCACGAATGTCATCAACCTTGGAGTTGGTCTTGCCCCTAGGCCTCTTCAATGCCTCGCCATCTCCACCTCCGGCGAACTTGGCCGTCTTCAGGCCTCTCTTCCTTTGGAGTTCACGGTATTGGTCCTTGAACTTAGGGCAATTGTTGATCATAGTCCAACAATGTGTAAGAGTGAACGGCTTGTCATTGTGCTGGGCCTTGAATGCCTCCAAAGATTGAAATGCCTACACCATATGATGAACAACAAGTGACCATGCAAACGTGTACAAGGCCGAAGTCTCATGGCCGTAGCAAGGAAAGGGAAAAGAAGGAGAGCATGCCATGTCTCCTACGTCGGTACCACTCACGGGCCGTGCTTGAACGCTCTCAAATGCAGCTTGATACTTGTTGCACTCTTGTTGAATGAACAACCAACTCTTTTGAATCGAGCCGACACCACGGTTGCTTTCAAATTGGCAGGGCTCAAACAACTTCCTTTCATGGAATGTTTTGTGGACTCTCGTCCAAAAAACAATACCCTTTTGTTGTGCGCCAGTCCTTGGATCTTGGCTAATCTCCATCCATGCTTGGCAAATCAACTTGTCCTCATCTTGTGTGTATGAACCCGTGCGAATGCTCTTCCTCTTCTTTTGTGCTTTCGCTCTTTGTGTCAGCTCGTCGATGAACAATGGCTCGTTACTAATGTCAACGTCATTGCTTTCTTCTTCATCACCATCACCTTCGACATAGATGTCATCGTCTTCATGCCACGAGTCACCATGGTTGTAGTCAACACGGTCGTCGGCCTCTTCATCGACAGTGAACTGGCCGCGGCCATCCTGACTTTGGGTCTCCTCGGGGTCAAAGACAGGGACATGGCCACCCTCGTAGATCACTTCCTCCATGAACTGGTCGTAGTAGGGGTCGTCGACCGGTGCCGTTGGTGTTGGCATTCCGTCGAACAAGACGCATGGGGACGGCATGGTGCCGGTAAACGGCGGCCGTGCTTGCTTTCTTTGCATCTCGACAGACGGTCGGCCGCCGCTGCTGGACCCAGGGGTGACGTGTGGCGACCGATTCTCCGGGTATTAATTCCCAGAAAATGGCCCTTGTGCTCATCAGCCCCAGGATAACTGTTAGCTGATGAGGCACCAACTTGATACAGAAATTCCAAGCAAAATACAACATATGTAGTATAAGACCATTCTGGTCTGTGAGTACAACAAATGATTCCTAGTGGTTGATGGCGGAAGCGGGTTGTGAATCATCAGTGTCTATGGGACTCCATTTCCCATGGGAACAGCTGACCAGGTTAACTCCTATCTTCGCGAGGCTGCTATCACCGTTGCGTGGGTTCCGGGGCTGTCATCACGGTCGCTCCTCTCCGCGCAAGAAATCTGGCCAAGACAATAGCCAGGGACAAGCCAGTGAGTACTTTGAATGTACTCGCAAACATTATGAACATAGGTATAATATAACAATGAAGTGCTAAAAATATTTTTATGCTCATGACGTCAGTCGCACAAGTTAAATAAAACTCTCATGCGTACAAGCATGTTAATTATGAATATGCAATAACATAGCAGTATTAAAATTATGAAATAAATAACAAATATGCCACAGTCGGGCGTCTTAGCGACACCACATAAAGGGCTTTAACAGAAACGCCACAGTCGGGCGTCTGAGCGACACCTCAAAAAGGGATTTAAAAGAAATGCCACGGTCGGGCGTCTGAGCGACACCACATAAAAGGCTTTAAAAGAAATGCCACAGTCGGGCGTCTGAGCGACACCACATAAAGGGCTTTAAGAGAAATGCCACAGTCGGGCGTCTGAGCGACACCACATAAAGGGCTTTAAGAGAAATGCCACAGTCGGGCGTCTTAGCGACACCGCATAAAGGGCTTTAAAAGAAATGCCATAGTCGGGCGTCTGAGAGACACCACATAAAGGGCTTATAAAAGAAATGCCACAGTCGGGCGTCTGAGCGACACCGCATAAAGGGCTTATAAAAGAAATCACAATGAATATCCAGGAAGTAGAACCGTCCCGGGGATATTCGATAATACCAATAATATCACGGGTTAGTCCACAACAAAATAATAATCATCATTTTCACATGTCATAAGTCGTAATACCAGTTCTGATTCAACAGTTTCACCTTCGAAGACCGACACTAAGACCGACACTTGACCCATCCCAGACTGTAATCCTTAACCATGGACACGGCTATTCGAATAGGTTTAATCTCTGCAGAGGGTGTACTCTTTACCCACGAGTAACGGATTTCTTTAGTCCATCGGGACTAATTCCATCTACGGCCTTTTTGTTGAAAACACACCTAACTTGCACACACCAGCTCAACTCACATGTATCTGGAATCACCCACGACACCTGTCAAGCAAACTCTAAGTGGGGAGGCTACAACCTCGCGTAGCATGGGATCAAATTTATATTGCGCGCTCTAAGGGGTGGCCTCCCCTCTCGGTCTCAACCGGAAACACCCATGCCCCCGGACCAGGTGGCCTACCTACCAGCTACAACCGGTATCTTCCACCATGGCCTCTCTGTACGGTGTGTGCTAGGAAGAGGTTGACAACTTACTGAACCGTACTCTACTTGTTGTAGAGAAGAGTGGTAGTACGAAGCAAGTATGGGGGTTACTGGAACAAGACTCGATCTACGGTCGACTCAGGAGGTTTATAATCTTCCCTGCATGACATGTATAACAAAAATATTTCAACCAACAGAATCACCGCTCATTATACCCTACCATGCCATACCGGACATAACCGTCCCGACGGAGACCGGCGACAAACTCATGCCTACCCAAGGCAGAGGTTTTCCCGGATTCCTTCCGGTATGCATGCAAGGCACATGAGGATGATTATCACAAGTGTGCTCATTTCCAACAGCATGGAAATCATTAATATGCATTCATGCACATGATCATATCACATGAAATAACGAGTTCTCCGAAATGAGGTGGTGTTATAAACGTGTTAACGAACACACAAAAATATTATGCCGGGGTTCAGAATGCTTGCCTTCAGGTCACGGGAAGGCAGGGTGCATTTCAAACTCTTGAAATAATTCTCCTCTCTTCAAAAATCCTATTTTAAAAATATATAAGAATTAACACACAAAATAAAACAGCACAAAAAGTTATTTAGAAATTTTTTCAAATAAATCTTAAAATAAACTAGACAATATTTGAGAGAGGTAGGAAAAAGAATTAATTTATTTGGAGTTGTATTTAAAAAGATACAGCAGGTCAAAGTTTGATCAAAATCTGTTACTTAAAAAAACAGAAAAGAAAACGTTTCAAATAAACACGTACACGTCGAAAGCGTACTTCGAAAGTGCGCTTCCACTTTACCCACGTGGACTGGGGCGGGGGTCATTGACAGTGGGTCTAGGGGGCCCACTGGTCAGGTTTGACCAGTCCCCTTCCCTCTTCTTCCTCTGGCCGAACAGAGGCGGGGGTTCCGGCGATCGTCGCCGGCGAACGGCGGTTCTTTGCGGGCATCCGAGTGCAGGGATGGATCCGCCACTCCTAGGCCTTCCTCCCGGTGGTCGAGGAAGTGATGGGGACGGAGGGAGTCGTCGGCGACGAGCTCCGCGGCGGAGGAGGCTCCGGGGACAAAGTGAGTTTGGGGTTGCGGTGGTCTCCGGCCAAAATTGAGCGTGGGGTTGTGCTCGCGAGAGGGAGGGAGAGCTCTTGGTGGAGAGAGTGGAGAGGGGGAGGCACTGGTGGCGATGGAATCGGCCGGGGCTTGGCGGCGACCGAACCAGCTGGACTCGGGGAAGATGGCCTTCCCTTACTCGACTGCTGGCCAAGGTAACACTAGGAGTATCACTTGAGGTTGCTCGAGGACTTGATTTAGCTCCGGGGTCCTTATATAGGCGGTGGAGGTCGGTTCCGAGGCGGGCGGCGATAAGGACGACGGCGAACCACCTCCCTGTAGCGTCAGGGCGTCATGGCGACGACGGGAGCTAGCCGGCGAGCGAGGGGATAAGCTTGCGCTGTTCCCAGGGACAGGTGGCGAGCCGGGGTGGCTTTGGCGGCGCCGACCGTGGCAGAGGCGCGCTGCGGACGCCGGCGTGCCGCCAAGGCTCTGACGGCGGCGCTATAGGCTGCCAGGGCGGCTTGGCGCGTTGCTGTGAGGAGGGTAGTGCATGGCGTGGTGCTACAGAGCGTGCCAAAACCAGGGGCGCAACCTGTCGGCTCGGCCATGGCTCGTGCAATACGCGCGCTCTGCTCGCGCCCAGAGTACGCATGGAAGGTGTTCGATAAAATGCCGTGGCATGCTAGAGGTCTCAGGTGAGGTTGGCAAGCAACAGAACTAGGTTAGTGATAGAGGGAAGCTCAAGGGACAAGGTGGTTTGGTCAGGAGACCAAGTTCACAATGCCAACAACAATTCATGTCAAATCTGATCATGCACTCCAGGTGTTTGACAAAATGCCACATGCACCTAGGCATTTCTTGGAGTGGCCAATTCTTCCAGATCAGTGTCTCCTTGGATGCACAAGAGGGTGGTGAGGTTAGTTGGTGAAAAGCACAAACTTGCTGGTGCAAGTTTTGCAGAACTTCAAATCTGGATAGGAGGTGAATGGCATTATTTCATGAACCAAAAATATGCCAATGGTTGCATGCTCCTGGACTTAGGGGTTTAGCATGGAGGGCTACAAGTAGGGGAAAGAATCAAGGGCCAAAGAGCAAGCAATAATATGGATGCTGTACAAACCATCATGTTGGACCAGAATGAAGATGAGGTTGATTCACTCAAAATTTTCAAAGAACATCCCTGGATTTTTGCATATAATGGAATGATATGCTCCTACTGACATCCCATAGTTTTGGTGGAAGCTAGAAGGAAATATTTAAAAGGGTTGTAGTGCAAAATTGTCCACTGGACTAGAGAAGAAAAACATGTGTAGCACTCAAAATATGCAATGAATGAAATATATTATTGCACAAATGTGATCTAGAGACATCACATGACATCTCCAAATTTTGGTTTGATTTTTAGTTAAATATATCAACAGGTTGTAGTACAAAAAGAGCTCCAAAACTTAAAACAAGTCATTTTAATGAATAAAGCTCAGGGTGAAATAATTTAATAAATAAATCTACTGATTGAGAGATGTTTTTAATGAGAGGGCATATAAGTCCAATATGTTTCGGAAGGATCCACTTGGGAAAAATTCCTTAATATTAAAAGAAAAGTTTTGAAATCAACAGAGGTACTCTTGCAGGCAAAATTTTTAAACTCTTGGCAAAATTTTAATAACTAGAACCTGGTTAAATTTTGGGGTGTTACAATTACTACCCCCCTTAAGAAAAATCTCATCCTCGAGATTTGCTAAGAGCCGTTGTGAAAAACAAATGCTCCATATGTGTTCGAGCAGTTGTGAGTCTGCTGCCGTGGTGCTGCGTGAATAAAAATAATCCATGTAGTGAGGGGATAAACGTTGCAGCAACTCAGGGAAAAGAAAATCTCATTCTAGGATTTTTCGCGGTTACACAAGTTAATCACGAAGAAAACTACTCATACTAGTAGAAACTAAATACACGACTCATCGCACAAATTCGAGGTACCATGCATAAGTTACAACGTAATAATAAATGCTGCAATAACAAACACAGTAGTGACGTCTAAAATGAAAACGGTAACTGGACGGGGTCCCGATAAAATGTCTCTGGTAAAGGGATACACTCCTCTTCTATCAGAGGAAGTGGATTGACCAGTCGATGTATGCGTCTCTCCGGGTCGGGCCTCAGTGGTCTACCGATGGCAATCTGAGGATTTAAATCAGCGAGACTCTGGAGATAATCCATCACTCGCTGGTTCAAATGCTCTTGAGCGATGATGTACTGGATAAGGTTGGCTAGTACTGGGTCTCTCTCAATCCGTCCACCGGGAAAAGATGTTACTCCTCCGGGTGCTGCACGGCTTGGAAAGTAATAATATCCTCGTTCGCGCGCATAGGGTACTGCGGATCGAAGGCGAGCAATTGCTTCTTTCGCAGCAGCTTCTATGGCCAGGCGTGGGGTTGGCATAGATTCCCCCACAAAGGAAACTTCCGTTGGATCTTGATTGGAGTCTACGGGAGGGATGTGTACTGCTGCCCAATATTCCGAGGTGGAAAAAGTGATTCTCGATTTGAACAGCTCGTACTGGGGTGGCTAGGTAGAACCCATGGTACTGCAGGTAAAGTCCCACAATATTTTGACAAAGCTACCTGGGGTTGCATCTGGGGTTCTCAGATAAATACTGGGGCTCGGCATGACAGGAAAAGGTTGTGAGGGTGGTGCACAAGGTGTGGGGTGCTTGGTAAGGTCACGAGGTATCCTTTATATAGCAATGGAGCTGGGTCATTTTACCGTGGTGAAAGGTAATAAATTTGCCAGCTTAGCTCCAAAGGTCGGGTCAGTGTCAGAGATACACATATCTCATAAAGAGACGTGTTACTGTGGTTGTCGTCGGGGTTGGTTTTGGTAGATGTGCCCGGAAAATGTGCAACTATGTGCTGACAAAATACGCAAGGCTACTATTAAAACAGAGGCACAACGACATGCTGCGTTTATTCACAAGGTTACACGATTATAAGCGAGGATACACTGAGACTCGGTACTACTCGTACGACTTAGTCTACCTCGTTTATGCCTAAACGGGCGTGCCTGGTGGATGTCGAGGCTTCTCCTCGTGTCTCACTACCGGGATTAGTCAGAGATGGTGGAGGTACTGCAAGGTCGGGGTAGCGATGATGACCATCACGGGGATTGTTAGCCACAATCCCGTTGGAGTGTGTTCCCAAAAGGCGACGAAGCACTTATGGGGTCATCAAATCATCTCGGTTGGCGGCTGGAGCTGATCTCAGGGTTTCGATCGGGTGTACGAACAGCACGACTGGGTTGTCGGCGTCGGGCTCATCTTCTCTTCTTGCTGGGGCTCGATGAACCAACTCTCCTCGAGCTGCGATCAGATCAATGGTGATCTGGTCGAACAGTGCCTCTAGTGCACTTACATAGCTCACTAGGTGCAACAGTGCGGGATCTGTCTCGTGATCTCCGTTGGCAACTTGGGGTGGTCTACCATACCCTTCATGCCTGGGGTAGTAGTAGAACGAGCGACAATTAACTCTGGGCGACAACTGCCGAAGTTGAACTATAGCCTCTCGAGCAGCTAGCTGGATGGCTTGTGGCTCGAAGGAAGTTGTTCTTCCGGTGAACCTGTAGATGTGCACAGTGGCCCAGAATTGACGGCTTTCACCGCCCATGGGTCCTTGGTACACAACATATTCTGGAGGCTCTTCTAACGCGTAGGCATGACGGGTGAGGTTTGCGAGTATGGTCACAAAACCTCCAAGGTTGGTTGCTGTGGTCTCGTTGTGCACGACGGGGCCAGGCATTATGGCTCGGTTTGGGGTAGAGGCTGTGCTGGGTTGGGGCTAGCGTGCCCTTTTTATAGAAAAAAAGGGGACGGAGTCTTCCTTCGCACGCTTGTGAAGTAGACATCTTGGGCGCTGGTTACTGGCGCGTGATCGACAGGCTAGGTTGATAGGTTGGGCATCGACTGCCAAAAGTGTCGGGGTCACTATGTGGCTATCTTGCACGAGAAGCTTGACTGGGGTTTGGTTAAGGTCTGGTGGGTTGGTTTGCCTAATGTTTTCGACCTGGCTAAGATAGGATTAGCCAATGGTCAGCCTGGCTCTGATACCAAGTTTGTGGCGACCGATTCTCCGGGTATTAATTCCCAGAAAATGGCCCTTGTGCTCATCAGCCCCAGGATAACTGTTAGCTGATGAGGCACCAACTTGATACAGAAATTCCAAGCAAAATACAACATATGTAGTACAAGATCATTCTGGTCTGTGAGTACAACAAATGATTCCTAGTGATTGATGGCGGAAGCGGGTTGTGAATCATCAGTGTCTATGGGACTCCATTTCCCACGGGAACAGCTGACCAGGTTAACTCCTATCTTCGCGAGGCTGCTACCACCGTTGCGTGGGTTCCGGGGCTGTCATCACGGTCGCTCCTCTCCGCACAAGAAATCTGGCCAAGACAATAGCCAGGGACAAGCCAGTGAGTACTTTGAATGTACTCGCAAACATTATGAACATAGGTATAATATAACAATGAAGTGCTAAAAATATTTTTATGCTCATGACGTCAGTCGCACAAGTTAAATAAAACTCTGATGCGTACAAGCATGTTAATTATGAATATGCAATAACATATCAGTATTAAAATTATGAAATAAATAACAAATATGCCACAGTGGGGCGTCTTAGCGACACCACATAAAGGGCTTTAACAGAAACGCCACAGTCGGGCGTCTGAGCGACACCTCAAAAAGGGCTTTAAAAGAAATGCCACAGTTTGGCGTCTGAGCGACACCACATAAAGGGCTTTAAAAGAAATGCCACAGTCGGGCGTCTGAGCGACACCACATAAAGGGCTTTAAGAGAAATGCCACAGTCGGGCATCTGAGCGACACCACATAAAGGGCTTTAAGAGAAATGCCACAGTCGGGCGTCTTAGTGACATCGCATAAAGGGCTTTAAAAGAAATGCCACAGTCAGGCGTCTGAGCGACACCGCATAAAGGGCTTATAAAAGAAATCACAGTGAATATCCAGGAAGTAGAACCGTCCCGGGGATATTCGATAATACCAATAATATCACGGGTTAGTCCATAACAAAATAATAATCATCATTTTCACATGTCACAAGTCATAATACCAGATCTGATTCAACAGTTTCACCTCCGAAGACCGACACTAAGACCGACACTTGACCCATCCCAGACTGTAATCCTTAACCATGGACACGGCTATTCGCACTACTAGGAAAAGGGCTATAGATAGGACTGATTCTAATGGCGCACCAGGCAAGTAGTGCGCCACTACTATATACTAATGGCGCACCGGTTGCTCGTGCGCCATTAGTGTGGAAGACACTAATGGCGCACCGTGCTCACAGTGCGCCACTACTATTGATTTTTTTCCCATTTTTCCATACAAACTAATGGCGCATGGACGGCAAAGTGCGCCATTACTAGTTGGACCTAGTAATGGCGCACGACCAATACAGTGCGCCATTAGTACATATTTTTTTTTTACTTTTTTGCAAACCTACTAATGGCGCACTATGCCAAAGTGCGCCATTACTAGTTTAAACTAGTAATGGCGCACTTTTCCACAGTGCGCCCTTAGTATACATATGTTTTTTTACTTTTCTGCAAAAAGTACTAATGGCGCACCACCTGCCGGTGCGCCATTAGTAACCAGGGTTACTAATGGCGCATTGTGTGGTGGTGCGCCATTAGAAACCTGGGACGAACAAGATATTTTGGACAGCCCACCTACCCACTCACTTTCCCCACTTCATTCTCTCCACCTCCTCCTCCAAGCTTGTCTCGGCTGCCTCCTCCTCCTCACCTCATTTCCACCATAGATTCATCAAAATTAAGTGGTGAAATCACCTTTTTTTGATAGGTAAGTAAGGGGAAAGCTATCTTCATGATGTAGATCTACTTTTTTTCTCCCTAGCTCGCTCCAACAATGTGCACATGCACTTTTTGTGGCCTAGCTAGATCTATGTATGTCTGTGGTGTTGCTTGTGTTTGTGGTGTTTCATATATGTTTGTGTTTGCCAATATTTTGCCGGAATGTTGATTCATTTCCGTTTCAGCGAGAATTTTGGCACTATGCATTCTTTCTGGTCCTATTTTTAGGGAAGGTCATGCCAAATTTTTTCTTGGTTCTAAAATATTGTTTTGCTCTACCCCACAGGCGACCATGGTCCGCACGATGACCGAAGGCATCGTGAATAGGTTTTTGAGCTCCGCGAAGGCCGAGATGCTTCAAAAGAACGAGATGGAGATAAGATGTCCGTGTCGAAGATGCAAGCTGAAGAGCCTTATTGCGGACCCGGATTCCGGGCAGGTGCGAGACCACCTGCTCTTGCGTGGTTTCATGGATGGCTATCGGTGGCAAGGTGATGAAGATGACTATGAAGTCGTCCATGGGGGCCGGGCAAGAAATGAGGAAGGGCAACAAGACAACCACCGCGGCGAGGGCGGGCGAGAAGACGAAGAATCTCCAGGACATGATCATGACGGTGATGATGTACACAATCATCATGTAGAAGATGTCGTACATGATGATGAGGAAGATCAAGACGAAGGGCATGATCATGAAGATGAAGATGCCGGAGCAGACGACGATGGAGGATGGGTGCAGGACCCTCATATTCAAGAGCTGCTTCGCAATCAGACGGATAACGCAAGAGCTGCCGCCCGAGAGAAAGCCAAGCTGGATCAACTGGAGATAGACGCGGTTACTCCATTGTATGAATGATGCAAGCCCGAGGATACCCACCTGAAAGTAACGCTCATGGCTCTGGAGATGAAGGTAAAACACAAAATGACCGACACATGCTTCGACGAGAACATGTCATTCTGGCATGAACGTCTTCCCAAGGGGAACAAGTGCCCGACCAGTTTCGAGGAGGCAAAAAAATTGTGTGTCCTTTGGATTTACCGCACGTGAAATACCATGTGTGCATGAACAATTGCATCATTTATCGGGACGAGCACGCGGAGTCTACCATATGTCCGGTGTGCGGCGTCACTCGATACAAGAAGAGGAAGAAAGCTCCTCGAAAATCGGTGTGGTACTTTCCGATCACTCCTCGTCTGCAGCGGTATTTCGCGGACCCTAAGGTAGCAAAGCTCCTGCATTGGCACGCGGATAGGGAGGAGAAGAAGCGGGAAGATGACGGAAATGATCCGGAGATAAATAAAAAAGACAAGATGCTGAGTCACCCTAAGGATGCGAGCCAGTGGCAAGCGTTGAACTTCGAATACCCAGAATTTGGGAAGGATCCAAGGAACATCGTGCTGGGTGCGAGCACCGATGGAGTCAATCCGTTTGGCAGCCAGAGAAGCACACATAGCACCTGGCCTGTGTTTGTGTGGATGTACAACCTTCCCCCTGGTTGTGCATGAAGAGGAAGTACATTCACATGAGTATGCTAATTGAAGGGCCGAAACAACCAGGGAACGACATCAATCTGTATCTGGGGCTGCTGAAGGAGGAGCTAGACACGCTGTGGAAAACGCCAGCCAATACGTGGGACGCCGCAGAGAAAGAATATTTCCCTATGAGAGCCGCACTGCTCACGACGGTGCACGACTATCTTGGTTACGGATATCTCGCGGAGCAGGTAGTCCACGGATTTTTTGGATGCGTAAGGTGCATGGATGACACAACGTCTTCGAAAACCGTGTTCATGGGACATCGAAGATGGCTTCGCGATGATGACCCGTGGAGGAAACGCAAGGATCTGTTCGATGGTGAAACAGAACCCTGAAAACGCTCGTGTACGAGGAGCGGCGAGGAAATAGACGAGCTGTTGAAAAATTGGAAAGACTGCCTACTGCCGCGAAAGAAGCAAAAGGCGCCAGAGCCAGGAAAGAAGCGAAAGGCGCCAGAGCCGCTGCTGAAGGTATGGAAAACGAGGTCTGTTTTCTGGGACTTGCCGTACTGGAAGATCCACCGTGTGCCTCACAGCCTTGATGTCATGCATATCACGAAGAACGTGTGCGAGAGTCTGCTTGGTACCCTGCTCAACATGCCAGAGAGGACCAAAGATGGGCCGAAAGCAAGGGCAGACTTGAAATCAATGGGCATCAGGCAGGAGCTTCACGCTAATGATGATGATGATGATGATGATGATGATGAGGCGAAGCAGGACACAGAAAGTCGTCGCAAAGGCAAAAAGGCCAAGAAGACCGGAAATGACTACCCTCCCGCGTGCTTCACTCTAAGTCAGGAGGAGATCGAGCAGTTTTTCACCTGCCTCCTAGGAGTAAAACTTCCTTACGGTTACGCGGGGAAGATAAGCAGATACCTAGACCCAGCGAAGCAGAAGTTCAGCGGGATGAAGTCTCACGACTGGCATGTGCTGATGACGCAGATACTTCCAGTTGCAATCCGTGGGATCATGGACGCGCACGTCCGTGAAACGCTATTTAGCCTATGCAACTTTTTTGACGTCATCTCTCGGAAGTTGATTGGCGTGAGGCAACTCAGAAGGCTACAGGAAGAGATCGTGGTGATACTATGCGAGCTTGAGATGTACTTCTCGCCCGCATTCTTCGACGTTATGGTGCATCTGCTGGTCCATATCGTGGAGGATATCATCCAACTCGGGCCGACGTTCCTGCACAGCATGATGCCGTTCGAAAGGATGAATGGTGTCATCAAAGGATACGTTCGGAACATGTCACGTCCAGAGGGAAGTATAGCCAGGGGCTTTCTGACCGAAGAGTGCATCTCCTACTGCACGAATTATCTAGGCATCGAGAACCCCGTTGGTCTGCCCATCAACGGGCACCTCGGCAGGCTCGCTGGATGGGGTCACCGTGAGGTCGCTGCGAAATGCATGTCGACTTCGAGGGTCGACTCGCTGACTTTGAAAGAGCAAACCTAGTCGCGCTACAACACATAGACGTGGTCGATCCTTGGGTGGTAGAGCACAAAACCTTTATTGAGAAGACGTACAATGACCGAGGCCAACAGAGGACGGACGGAGATATACTCAAAGAGCACAACTCATGTTTCACGCGTTGGTTCAAGCAGAAGCTTCTGTCGTACCCTTTACATGAGGATTCTTCCGCGGAAGAACAACTCATATTCGCCTTGTCACAGGGCGCCGAGCACAACCTGATGACCTATGAGGCGTACGATATCAACGGCTACACATTCTACACCGAGGACAAGGACATGAAGAGCGATGGTTATCAGAACTCCGGGGTAACGATGGAATCCTACACCGGTAAGGACAAGGACAGATACTACGGAAGGATCGAGGAGATCTGGGAGCTGAGCTACGCTGGAGAGAAGGTGCCGATGTTCCGTGTCAGATGGGCCAAGAGCGTCCTAAAAGAAGACCGATATTTCACCACCATGGTTATACCCGAAGCCAAACCCAAGACCGCGGGCGCAAACGTCACCGCGAAAAATGAGCCATGGGTACTGGCTTCCCAAGTGGACCAATGCTTCTTCATTACCGACCCGCCAAAGCCCAGTCGTGTTGTCGTGAGGAGAGGCAAAAGGAAGATCATCGGAATGGATGGAGTAGCCAATGAGCAAGACTTCGACAAGTACGGAGACCCGAAGATCGAACATGACGACGACGATGAAGTAGCAGCACACACCACAAGAAGAAGCAAGACCACCCTACCTAAAGGACGTCCGTTCCACAGAAGAACTCCATTTGCGAAAAAGAAGGGCAAGAAGATTGTGAACAGATAGCTAGCTAAGATCGATTGTATTTAAATCGTAGTCTTCATTTCTCGATTGTATTTCATGGGCACTTTTTGATATCATGAATATTTTTAAATTTCATGGACACTTTTTGAAATCATGAGGACACTTAAATTTCATGGGCACTTTTTAAATTATTACTGTTTTTATAAAAAAATATTACTGTTATGATTTAAACAAGTTTGAACATATTTAAACACAAATAAATATAAAAAACAGCATTTAAAATGCATAAAAAAATATTGGGGAGCCTAGGAATCAAACCCAGGACCTCCTGGTGTGTGTGCTGCGTGCTGACCAGTCAGGCTAGTGGGTGGGTTCTATTGTAGATAGGGCTAGGTTGTAGATAGGGCTAGTGGGCTAGATTAAAACAAAATTCTAATGGCGCACCGTGGGGTGGTGCGCCATTAGAATAGTCGTACTTCTGGCGCACGAGGGGGCGGTGCGCCATTAGAAAGCTTCCCCCCACACTAAATCCCCAATCTCTCTAATCTCTCCCCTGCCTCATCGATCTCACCCGCTGCCCCCCGTGTTCGCCGTCCCCCTCGCCGCCCCCCTCACCTCCTTCGCCGTCCCCGAGCCCAGCGCCGCCTCCCTCGCCGCCTCCCTCGCCGTCCCCGAGCCGAGCGCTGCCTCCCTCGACATCCTCCCGCCCAAGCGCCCCCTCCCCCCGCGGCCCCGCCTGCACCCTCGACGGGCTCGCCGTCCAACACCGCGCGGCCTGCCCAGGAGGACCGCCGCCGTCTTCCTCTTCGACTACGAGGACCCGATGAGCTCGGACGCCCAGGAGGACCGCCACCGCTCGACGCCCTCGACCGTGCGGCCTGCCCAGGAGGAGCGCCACCGCTCGACGCCGAATTCGCGCTGCCTCGACTAGCTCCGGCTGCCCCGAGTCGCCCTCGACCTCCCGAGTGAGCACCCGAGCCGCTTCCCCCTCTCCCCCCTCTTTATTTCCTTCTGATGTGTTCTAGGGTTGGGGGTTGGAGAAATTTGGACAAGGAAAGGGGGTTGGAGAATTAAGTAGCTAGGGTTTTCCAAATGTTCAAATCTCCGAGCTTGCATTTAGATGCATTTTAGAGGATACTTGGTCCATATTCATTTGGTCCATATTCATTTGCAGTGAACATACATTTTCACTGTTCTTATAATATTTGCTTGATGTCAGATTATGCTATGAGGATATTAGTCTAAGCCTAGTCTTGGATGCATTGTTTTATCCTGCGGTGGTTAAACCGGTTCTGAAAATTATCTAGTTTGACCTGTACTTGTCCAGCTATCGTAATCTATTCTTTGACCATGGCAGTAGCTAGCATTTTGTTATGATAATTTCAGTATATATCTTACTATCCTTTGCTGATCTCGTTGTATTTTCAATGCACAGGCAACTCTCCGACGAAGTCTCCTCCAGGTAATATATGTCTCATGCTTTCTAAAGAGTACTAGTATACTGACTAAACTATCCACTTGCTATGCTTAGCTGCTCTGTTGTCTGAATCATGACACTTTTCCAGCTGAAACTTGCCTATCACACTGTCACTGTATTTCTCAACTAAAAACACAAATATTTGTAGTTTTTGTCTGTCATAATGCAACTAAGCATACTAGTCTCAACTAAGCATACTAGTTTTTTGTAGTGAGACAGTAAGATAGTGAGACAGTAAGAAGGAAACTTCCCAGATTATGTAGAAAGAAAATACTTGGTTTAACAGCAAGTACCATGACATGAATCAAAAAACATATACGGTGGGAAAAATAAAATGGCAGAAACCTGGGAGGTTCTGGTTTGCTGTATCTCCACCAGTTTGGGTTGGTGAATGTGGATGATTTTTTTATCCTGTGAACTCATTGTACTGCTACAAGAATTTGGTATCATCATGGTGTAATTTTGTTAACATTCTGGTTTTGTTAGATAGTGGCTACACTAATCTAGAGTGATACAATTTTCCTTCCCATTTGGTATCATCATGTTCAGTGTATACAGTTATAACATCATGTGGGTTTTTTAAGTCTGTTTACAGCTCATGTGGGTTTTAACATCATGTGGGTTGGTGAATGTGGATGATTTTTTTATCCTGTGAACTTGAATGTTGCAATGTTGTTTTCTTCAGAGGCTACTGTCAAAAACTTGAGCTACTATCTTGCAAAGATGATGATCATCTTGCTAGTTTGCTGGGTTTTGTCTCCGACCATCGTGTCGTGATGAATTTGCAGGTACCCCGAGAGGCCCTTGAGTTTGCCGGAATGTTGATTAACTTCCGTTCCGGCAAATTCAGGTACTCCATATGTCCTATTTTCAGCAAAGGTCATGCTGAAATTTTAGCATGACTTTGCTAAAAATAGGACATATGGGGTACTTGCGACTAATGCATGGACCGGGGTATCTTAGTACTTAGTTAAGTAGGATCAAATGCCCCGCCATTCTTGCTGCATTAAACCATAGGTGGCAATAGAGCCAAGTGATTAGTGCCAAGTGATTAGGCCCAACCTAGGGTGCCTCGGCTTAGGCTTTTAGGGTGCCTCGGCGTCGACAAACCCTAAATGATGAAAGCTTAGGCTTTTAGGGTGCCTCGGTGTCGACAAACCCTAAATGATGAGACCATGATCTTGTTCCTTGACAATAACCAACTTTTTGACCAAACTTTTTTCCTATTTAGAGCGAAACCTGGCCTACAACGATGAGGCCGGTGGTTCGGGCAGCAAGCAATTCTGGGAGCTGTCCCAGGAGATGGAGGAACAACCTCACCGCTATGAGGACGCCGCGGAAGACACCGATCCTGATTACACAACCCCTAGTGGCATCGGGGATGACACCACTGATGGTGCCGCAGAGGATGCCACCACTGATGATGGCGGCGCACACACAGATGGCAGCCAACTGAAGAAGCAAAGGAAGGACCGGCGCCCGAATGCGCTCCGCACCCTCAAGGAGGAATTCACTCAAGTGGACTCCGACGGGAATCCAACGGAGCCCAAACATATAGTCAAGGGGTACTCGGTTCAGCTCGGGTGCATTCTCTGGAGCACCGTCTCGATCAACACCGAGAACCTTAGGCATAAGGACCGAGGGAATTTGCGCAACCTCCTCTTCACGAAGCTGCACGAATGATACAAGTTCCCCGCCAATTTGAAAACACACGCCTCTCAGGGAATAAAGTGAACAGTGCCGCCCTCACGAAGATTCGCACGACCCTGTCTACTTGGAGAAGCGCGGCGAAGAGAATGATTGATAAAGGTGATAGTTATGAGAAGATCAAGGTGAAATATCCTTTGATGAGCGAAGATGACTACAAGGAGTTCAAGATAAAGTGCGAGAGCAGTGCAACCACCGAATCAAGTCAGTGGGGGAAAGAAATGCGGGAGTTGAACTTAGGGGAACACAAACTCGGTCCCGGCGATTACAGAGTGGCGGAGCCTATATGGGACAAGGAGGACGTGGAGCGTGCCGAGCAAGGCCTACCGCCCCGCTTCGAGAAATACAGCGGTAACAAGCAGACCAGGAACTATGTCAGGGCCCGGTACAAGGAGGACCCGATAACAAAGGAGCTTACCACGGATCCGAAGACCAGGGCGCTTGATCTTGTTCTAGTAAGGAATACACCCCCGCGTAATTAGCTCCATATGGTTGCACTCTAACTAATCCCCAATATTTCTAAATGGTTCACGTTCCTTTCGCAGGAAACTGAAAGCAGTAGCGCGGGGTCGTCTCAGAGCTCCCCTTTCAAAATCCCTTTAAATAGGGCGTTGAACATAATGAAAAGTAAGGATAAGCTCACTAAGCCGACATCAGCTGGTCGTGTGGCCGGCAAAGGCTTGTCCACAAAATGGGGGTCATACTATACCGCTGGTGTGCGGAAGAAGAAAAAGGCCAGCTCGGAAAGCCAGACGCGCGAGGTTGAAGCACTCAAGGCACAAGTGGCGCGGATTCTGGAGCTTGTCCAAGAGCAAGTGGAACAACAACTGGGAACAAAGCTCAACGCCATGGTGCCTACGTTGATTCATGGGCTGACAACGTGGATTGCGGGCGGCCAACAGGGGCCTCCCCTGGCTCCCAGCTTCACGTCCAGCAACTCGCACAACGCGCAGGCGGCGCCATTGGTGTCTCCGGCGGCAGCGCCATTGGTGTCTCGGAGGTGGTATTCGTGTCTCCGGCGCCGGCACAGGCATTGGAGCTTAATACACCCGGGTGTACGCCGGCCGGCACCTCGCCAGCAAGCTCCTCCTCTGTCAGTTGCATGCCCGCCGTTGGCGGTGCCTCGACATTAGCCGAGCTCGACGGCATCACGGTAACTAAGCCTCTCGGCCGATGACTTCATCTCCTTGCCTTTGACTGGGCATCCCTGACGCCCTGTACATGTTTTCGCAGGGCACCGCCGACGTTCCTTGCACTCTTCTACACTTCGTGGGCGCCGAGTTGGTCGATGTCGCCAAGGGCAGAATCGTTCAACCGGGCAACCGCATGTTCCACGGTAATCCGATGCCACCCACAGTGTAGAGGGTTGAAGTGGTTCGGGTGCTGCCAGGCTGCGACGAGCTGTTACCTCCGGTTCGACCCACTGGGGCCGACGAAGAAGATGAGATGACCCTCAGCGCCTGTGTAAACTGGCCGCTGCTTTGGCCGAAGAGCCAGATTCGTTTGGGGGCGGGGGACACCACCCCACAGACAAGACCGCCAGTCGTGCCAGCGCCAAGCCATGGCAAGAACGCCGCAACGCTACCGGACCTGCCGGACATCCCTATGGCACAGGATCCGGACAGCCCTATGGCACAGGATCCGGACGACGACGACAACGACGACGATACATTTACCAAAGTCGATAATTACTTTGCTGAACATGGGTACGCTGACGAGTTCTGCGGGCCTCTTTCTCAAGAACCCAACCAAGACGACCGCAATCTAGCTGGTACGGCGGAGAAATCCAATTGCAATAGGCGTCGTCTGCCGTTCAGTTCTCAGGAGACGCCTCCAGCTCCCGCCTTCACCGAGCCTCAGATAGCTGAGGTGCGAAATATTATCAGCCCCAACACGCTCAAGAAAGCGGTCTGTGAGCAGAACTCGGTCCCATTACAGAAGATCAAGAAGAAGGGACGGAAACGAAAGACTAACAAGGGCGCCGGTGCGAGCCAGCCGGCACCGAGTTCGATCCGTGCTCAGGACGGGCCACCTTCACCTAAGGATATCTCGAGGAGGGTGCATGTGGCGGGTAGGGTGATGCTACCGCCAAATATGCTGAATGCTGCAACCGGTGCTATGCGGAGTCTGCACGACAGTGTTCTTTCTTTGGAGAAGCGGCGTCTGAGAGAGAATGATATGGCATACCCGGTTTTCGTGGCCAAGGTGCCAGAGGGCAAGGGCTTTGTGGATGGCGACATCGGGGGTACGATCGTCCTGCGGTTTGATGACATCTTTGCTATGTTTAACCTTCATCCGCTGCACCACACCTTCGTTCGGCTGTTTTCGCTGAGTATGGAGATGCGGATCATTAGAGACAAGACCCCGGACATCGTGATAGTCGACCCCTTCTACATGCGTGCCAAGCACTTGAAAAACGCTGGGGACCGCCAAGTTGCGAGTTCACACCTCGAAGGCGTCATTCTGGCAAACCAAGATAAGGATAACTTCCTTGTGGCTTACTTTCCCGAGTAAGTCATCCCTTAACCGCCCCGTAACATATGATTTCTTAGATTTTGATCATTCTTTTTTTTCTAACATTCCGTGTTCTGTGCAGTGACACACATTGCACACTCATCCTCTTAAGCCCGAAATATTCCATGTCCACGTATTTCGACCTGAACCGTAACTCCAAGATAGACTACACAAATATCAAGAAAGTTCTTGATGATGTTCTCCCCGGCTACGCCAAATCTGGAGGCACCTTCACCAGGGCAGTTCGTAAGTATGGCAAGCACATGTTCTCACACAATATGAAGTTCTGCTGTGTCAAGCAGCCGCCTGGCGGTCAGAAGGATGCCTACTACGCCCTCTATCACATGCGGGCGATCGTAAGGGACCATCATCAACTTCTGCTACCAGATAATCTCAAAGATTGGGCCGCGAGCTTGTCAGCAGTCCAGGACGCGGACCTCAGACAAGAATTCTTTCGCATCCAGTCGGAGTTTGCGGACATCATCCATCAAGATGTCCTTCATACCTCGGGGCAGTTCTTCGTCAGATATCAACCGTCCAACAGTGAGATAGATGAAACGCTACAAATGCAGGGTGACAACGACCGCGATTTCATGACCATCACGACAGACGGCGGCTTCATCCACGCTCCTGTCCGATGAGTCGAGTCGAAAGTAGTGATGTGTAGTTCTGAAACATTGATTAGCTCATGTTGTAATTAAACTTTAAGGAATTCGTATGTCTCTTTGGTTTGGACAGTCGTTCAACTTAGATGTAATCGATACTATTTATTAGTAGGACCATGAATCGTGCTATTAATGTCTTGCTTTTCTCTTTCGATCCTTTTGTTGCATACTTACATATTGCTTATGTATTGTCTGTTGTTTGGCTTGTGCATAGAGATGCCGTCGTATGTCGTGTACAAGGGTAAGGTTCCCGGAGTCTACGACGACTGGGAGGAGTGTCGGAGACAGGTTCACCGTTTCAGCGGTAACAGTTACAAAGGGTACACCACTAGGGCGGAGGCCGAATCTAGATATGCCCGCTATCTAGCGGGAGAGAGGAGGGAGCGTTGGAGGAACCGGATGAGGACCAGTTTGATCGCGATGATGCTCATCGTGATGACCACAACTCTCTTTTATGTGATGGTAGTTTAGATGATCGATATCGACTTGTAATGTGAAGACAAACTCGATACTCGCGGTCTTGAGACTTGTAATGTTTTATCTTTGTTCGGTCTTTTGAATTCGGAGACTAATATGATGAATTGTATTCGGAGACTAATCTTCTATTGTATTCGATGAATCTAATGTTGCTGTGTGATGCTGTCTATATTCTGTCCAATAATATATTTTGTAACCTGTGCAAAAATCAGAAAAGCAAAAAAAACCAAATATACATACTAATGGCGCATCAAGGCAGAGTGCGCTATTAGTATGCCAAAGGATACTAATGGCGCATCGTGGCAGAGTGCGCCATTAGTGTGACAAAGCACATGGTTACATATGGCCCCCCGGGAGGCATACTAATGGTGCATGGTGTTACATACTAATGGCGCACTGGCAGGTGCGCCATTAGTATACCAGATACTAATGGCGCACCAGTGTTGCGCCATTAGTAAAAAATTCTAATGACGTGCTAGTAATGGCGCACCGGTAGTGCGCCATTAGTAGGCAAAACCGGTGCGCCATTAGTAGGCCTTTTCCTAGTAGTGTCGAATAGGTTTAATCTCTGCAGAGGGTGTACTCTTTACCCACGAGTAACGGATTTCTTTAGTCCATCAGGACTAATTCCATCTACGGCCTTTTTGTTGAAAACACACCTAACTTGCACACACCAGCTCAACTCACATGTGTCTGGAATCACCCACGACACCTGTCAAGCAAACTCTAAGTGGGGAGGCTACAACCTCGCGTAGCATGGGATCAAATTTATATTGCACGCTCTAAGGGGTGGCCTCCCCTCTCGGTCTCATCCGGAAACACCCATGCCCCCGGACCAGGTGGCCTGCCTACCAGCTACAACCGGTATCTTCCACCATGGCCTCTCTGTACGGTGTGTGCTAGGAAGAGGTTGACAACTTACTGAACCGTACTCTAATTGTCGTAGAGACGAGTGGTAGTACGAAGCAAGTATGGGGGTTACTGGAACAAGACTCGATCTACGGTCGACTCAGGAGGTTTATAATCTTCCCTGCATGACATGTATAACAAAAATATTTCAACCAACAGAATCACCGCTCATTATACCCTACCATGCCATACCGGACATAACCGTCCCGACGGAGACCGGCGACAAACTCATGCCTACCCAAGGCAGAGGTTTTCCCGGATTCCTTCTGGTATGCATGCAAGGCACATGAGGATGATTATCACAAGTGTGCTCATTTCCAACAGCATGGAAATCATTAATATGCATTCATGCACATGATCATATCACATGAAATAACGAGTTCTCCGAAATGAGGTGGTGTTATAAACGTGTTAACGAACACACAAAAATATTATGCCGGGGTTCAGAATGCTTGCCTTCAGGTCACGGGAAGGCAGGGTGCATTTCAAACTCTTGAAATAATTCTCCTCTCTTCAAAAATCCTATTTTAAAAATATATAAGAATTAACACACAAAATAAAACAGCACAAAAAGTTATTTAGAAATTTTTTCAAATAAATCTTAAAATAAACTAGACAATATTTGAGAGAGGTAGGAAAAAGAATTAATTTATTTGGAGTTGTATTTAAAAAGATACAGCAGGTCAAAGTTTGATCAAAATCTGTTATTTAAAAAAAACAGAAAAGAAAACGTTTCAAATAAACACGCACACGTTGAAAGCATACTTCGGAATTGCGCTTCCACTTAACCCACGTGGACTGGGGCGGGGGTCACTGACAGTGGGTCCAGGGGGCCCACTGGTTAGGTTTGACCAGTCCCCTTCCCTCTTCTTCCTCTGGCGAACAGAGGCGGGGGTTCCGGCGATCGTCGCCGGCTAACGGCGGTTCTTCGCGAGCATCCGAGTGCAGGGATGGATCCGCCACTCCTAGGCGGTCCTCCCGGTGGTCGAGGGAGTGATGGGGACGGAGGGAGTCGTCGGCGACGAGCTCCGCGGCGGAGGAGGCTCCGGGGACAAAGTGAGTTTGGGGCTGCGGTGGTCTCCGGCCAAAATTGAGCGTGGGGTTGTGCTCGCGAGAGGGAGGGAGAGCTCTTGGTGGAGAGAGTGGAGAGGGGGAGGCACTGGTGGCGACGGAATCGGCCGGGGCTTGGCGGCGACCGAACCGACCGGACTCGGGGAAGATGGCCTTCCCTTACTCCGCTGCTGGCCAAGGTAACACTAGGAGTATCACTTGAGGTTGCTCGAGGACTCGATTTAGCTCCGGGTCCTTATATAGGCGGTGGAGGTCGGTTCCGAGGCGGCCGGCGATAAGGACGACGGCGAACCGCCTCCGTGTAGCGTCAGGGCGTCGTGGCGACGACAGGAGCTAGCCAACGAGCGAGGGGATAAGCTTGCGCTGTTCCCAGGGACAGGTCACGAGCCGGGGTGGCTTTGGCGGCGCCGACCGTGGTAGAGGCGCGTTGCGGACGCCGGCGTGCCGCCAAGGCTCTGACGGCGGCGCTGTAGGCTGCCAGGGCATCTTGGCGCGTTGCTGTGAGGAGGGTAGTGCGTGGCGTGGTGCTACAGAGCGTGCCAAAACCAGGGGCGCAACGTGTCGGCTCGGCCGTGGCTCGTGCAATACGCGCGCTCTGCTCGCACCCAGAGCACGCACGGAAGGTGTTCGATAAAATGTCGTGGCATGCTAGAGGTCTCAGGTGAGGTTGGCAAGCAACAGAACTAAGGTTAGTAATAGAGGTAAACTCAAGGGACAAGGTGGTTTGGTCAGGAGACCAAGTTCACAATGCCAACAACAATTCATGTCAAATCTGATCATGCACTCCAGGTGTTTGACAAAATGCCACAGGCACCTAGGCATTTCTTGGAGTGGCCAATTCTTCTAGATCAGTGTCTCCTTGGATGCACAAGAGGGTGGTGAGGTTAGTTGGTGAAAAGCACAAACTTGCTGGTGCAAGTTTTGCAGAACTTCAAATCTGGATAGGAGGTGAATGGCATTATTTCATGAACCAAAAATATGCCAATGGTTGCATGCTCCTGGACTTAGGGGTTTAGCATGGAGGGCTACAAGTAGGGGAAAGAATCAAGGGCCATAGAGCAAGCAATAATATGGATGCTGTACAAACCATCATGTTGGACCAGAATGAAGATGAGGTTGATTCACTCGAAATTTTCAAAGAACATCCCTGGATTTTTGCATATAATGAAATGATATGCTCCTACTGACATCCCATAATTTTGGTGGAAGCTAGAAGAAAATATTTAAAAGGGTTGTAGTGCAAAATTGTCCACTGGACCAGAGAAGAAAAACATGTGTAGCACTCAAAATATGCAATGAATGAAATATATTATTGCACAAATGTGATCTAGAGACATCACATGACATCTCCAAATTTTGGTTGGATTTTTAGTTAAATCTATCAACAGGTTGTAGTACAAAAAGAGCTCCAAAACTTAAAACAAGTCATTTTAATGAATAAAGCTCAGGGTGAAATAATTTAATAAATAAATCTACTGATTGAGAGATGTTTTTAATGAGAGGGCATATAAGTCCAATATGTTTTGGAAGGATCCACTTGGAAAAAATTCCTTAATATTAAAAGAAAAGTTTTGAAATCAACAGAGGTACTCTTGCAGGCAAAAATTTTAAACTCTTGGCAAAATTTTAATAACTAAAACCTGGTTAAATTTTTGGGGTGTTACATGACGTTGAGGTCGATGACGGCCGAGGGGCGTGGTGTGGATGGCGCGATCACGTTCACGTCCGGCGACCCCCCGAAACGGGTCTGGCCGTCGTGCCTTGGCGGAGGAAAGTCGGGCGACAAGGGCGTGGTCAGCGACGTCGGCGACTGGCAGTGCGGAGGCCGGGCGACCGACGACCCTGTGCTCGCCGGACCGACGGCCCCTCCAGAGAAACCGGGCGGGCGACAAATACCGGCCATGAGAAGGGCGTGCGCCTTGCTGACGATGGCCTCCTTCTCCTCGACCTCGGCCTTGTGCCGCGCGGCCTCAATCGCAGCGCGCTCGGCGGCTCTCTTGGCCGCGGCAATGTTGGTCTTGGCGACCGCCCTCCGGCTACTCCTCTTCGCCGATTCCGCGTCCAACTTGGCGATCTCCTCCGGCGTGCACTCCGACCGCGGCTCCTTGGCGCCTTGCCCTTCTTCTTCTTGGCCATTCCGGGCGGGTCGACGGCCAGCCCGCCGAATTTCGGCTGGGCTTCGGCCATGGACGGGGGAGGGAGTGGGAAGGGCGGGACCTGGGAGGGTTAGGGGGAAATGGCGCCAAAGGGGCCGCGAGCCAGGGGCGGACAAGCGCGCGCGTCCCGCCCGTCCGCGCGCTGTCCGTTTCGCTCCAAAAGCGACGCAAACTTGGACCGTGGATGGGTCAAGAACGGACACAAAACGGACAAAAGTCTGTTTACTCCCGCGCGCTGGGCCGCCCTGTTTGTTTATTTTACCCCCAACGAACGGGACCGGACACGATAGGGTTATCAACTATAGTACTTTGATACGATCTGGCCGACAGTGCCATAAATGAAACGACAGTGATAGAGCCCAGCCAAAAAACATTGGTGCCAGAATACGGAGCATACCCATCGCACGCACGGCGCTTATCATTGCCGCATTAACTAATCCCATCCTTAATAATCAGACACCATAACAACGAAATTAACGAGAGACGTTCCAACGTCACAAGGCTAGTCCAAATGAGGCAGGACGACTGCAGACCTACGCAACACGCTCGTGCGCTGCACGCGTGTGCGTCCCGATATTCTAGAGAGCCGGAACGGGGCGTGCGCTGCGGTCAGGTCGGCGGTTGGTAGGTCACTCGCGCCTGCTCTGCTGCATGGTCCGACCGACGGCGACGGCGGGCGCGACCGTGGCGATGGATGGCGTCTTCCCTCGTCAATCCCAGACAGCGAGCTCCCAACCCCGATCCAGCGACAGCCAACGACCCGACCTCCCGCGAGGGCACGTCGGCGAGCAGGACCTTCCCGTAACCCGTCCCTCCGTGCGTGCACCCGTTCCAGTGGAGCCGACCAGGTCATCCACTTGATGGGCACTTGATGGGCACTTTGCACTTGATGGGAGACTCGTGTTATTACATCTCATATTAGGTGAGATTTTTTCTTTAAAGTACATGTTCAAACATTCTCAATTTTTTTAGACACACGTCAATGTTTGGTATGCAACATAAAAAAAAATTCAGCTCCTAATTTAACTTACGTTAATCGAAACAAAAAATACAAAATCGGATGTGAATAATGCCAAAGTACTATTCACTCAAAGTTGCCACTATTCACATTCAAATTTGTCCTTTTTGAATCTCTAGTTTTACATCAAGTTTTGAGCATATTTTTTCAGAGTTGTAGATATACCTCACATGAATGTTATCAAACAATTTCAGAGTTTTTTTTGAAACGTCTAAATATAAATTTTCGTGGTTGATCTCACGAACTCATCTAAATGCGAGATCTCATACAAGTCCCCCCTGGTTAACGGATAGGCACGGTTATGTTTTTCATGAGATTGACTCGACATTGTTATAAGCTGAGCACAAGCCACTTTAACAACTTGACTCTCACTCAAAATTTAGTATAAGTTGAGCTAAGTCTACTCTAACTCGCTCGAAGTCAACTGTTCTACTGTCCTAGTCCCATATTAGCGCAATTATTTTTGAAAATGTCATATGACGAGCGCTCGGTGGGAGGGAAGCCCTAGCGAACGCCACACAACCGTTTGATTGCGCCAAAGCGATGGCATTTTCTGCGAAAAATGCATGTCATCCTCCCGATGAACGTTTGCCCGCTATTAGATTTCATTATTATTATTTTTTCTTGACTGTGACACGTACTTGGCGAGCGGGCTGGTCATCCGTAGAAGCACTGAAGCACACGAGGCCACTGGGTCAGTTTTGGATTAAGGAATGTCTTGATTGCGCTGGCATGTGAAGGGTCGACTCATGTGGACACAGTAATAAAGATCTTTGTAATGCAAAGTGAATAGCTCTATTAGTACCCCTCTCTCGGTTTACAGGGCGTGCGCGTACCTCTAGGTCGTCAATTTAACCAACCTAATACAAGTCATATATTACAAAAAGTATACCAATATAAACTTCAGATGTTCTATTTTTAAAAGATATATTTTTTGTGTTATATAGTTTATATTAAGGTGATCAAATTGACAACCTAGGTATACGCGTAGGACTTGTAAACTGAAACGGAGGTATACAATAATTGTTTTAATACAAACAAGTGTACTGTATTAGCTTTTGCATGCAATCTCAAAATGTAAAGACACGCTAGGATCCCTAATTTCCTCGAGATCGTGGTCAAAGGAGATCGTGCATGCGTCCGTCTTTCTTTAGTTTTTCAGTCGTGGATACCTCCCTCTCTCCAACATGTACGATGCTTCAATTAACGATCAACGCGTGCTAATTTTCGTGCTGAAAACTAATAAGTCCAACAATATGGAAATGATGGGAGTATATAATACTCAGTACTATGAGCTTTTTTCAAGATGCACTAACAACTCTAGGGAGGTAAAAGTTGGCTTCTATCATGGCCGTCAACCTTAGACTATTCATTTTGGATACCAAAATACTACTGGCTAATCCTGTTAATACATATACATCATAACGACAAATCAGAAATGTCAATGGAGATTCATTTATTCTTTCAAACTGTAATCATACATGCTATTTGCAAAATATAGTTCATGGCTGCACCTAGTTCAATGCCACCCTCTACTTCAGTTTGCTTCTTATCCCAACTAGGTTCATTGTACATCTTCTCTTTAAATGTCTACTTAATCTGCCGCCATCTCATACAGTACGTAGGACAACTTTTATGAACCAATATTCCTTCCTCTCCTACGGCAGTGGCTAGGGCGAAGGTTCATCCCCTGTAGGCTCCATCGACGAGAACATGGACTCGCCTCCCCTCTATCTGTTGATCCGACGGCTGGCAGCAGGGAGGGGAGTCCCAGTAAATCGTTATGGCTAGTAGTTTATGTCAAGTTTTATTAGTCCTTGCAAGGGCGACATTGTGGTGGTTATCTTCGAGTTGGTCTTCTAGGATCTGATTTTGTTCGAGTTATTCTTTCAGAATGGAGTAGACGGAGCTCATGCAAATGTTTGTCATCATTTACTTGTTGTGATCCATGTGCCAAACAAACTTGATAATGCTCTCACAATTGTTGTAGTTGGGAATAACATTAAAAAGTTGGCAAAGATGACATATGTATTTTCTCAAACATGATGACGCGCATTTGAGAAGAAACTGGCATGGCTGATATGATTCAGATTTTTCACGTAAGAGCATGCACCTTACTGATCCTCAGATGTTAAAATGCCTAGGAAACCTACAAGCCAGTACTAGTCAGAGACATACAACCTACTACAAGTATGAAATTGCAACAATCAAGATAACATGACAAAAGGAATGCTTTGCGAACCAACACCCTATTATCAGGACACATTTCCACCTTCCAACACCTAGCTAGTCAACTCTGTGATGGCGCTAATAACGCCGCCATCTTCAGCCTTGAGCCCTTGCATGCCCTGGATACATGGAGGCTTGCACCTTCATGAGCTCGACGTAGTTCTTGTCAATGCTAATGTCGTCGACCTGCTCGTTGGCCCGAGCTACTACAGAAGGATCGCCCTTCGAGACGAGGCTACTCGGGCCCACACCTTTAACTGCTCCACCGCCTGTGTCTGCAGCTAATTGCTAAGGTCCTCGATCTTCGCACCCTCGAACATGATGTTGATCTCTGAGTACCATCCTTTGAAGACGTATGGTATGGAGATGGAGAACATAAAACCTGCAATGGTGTGGCAAAGTTGAGAAAATGAAACAGCACATGTGTTTACCTTGGATGCAGAAACCATTGAAGTGAAGCACCATGATGTTGAGATTTTCTGGTTGGTTGTATATTTATTTCAAATCGGATTTAGGTGATGTGGGGGGTAAGATTTGCAACATAGCAGGGAGCCAAAAGGGGGAAATGCTACAAACAAGGAAGACAACGGTAGGCTATGTTGTTAACACAAACATGCATGACGTGTTGATTTAAATCTTGAAGGCCACCTGCAACCGTGAGGACGGTAAGCAAAGATTCAAGAATTTTCTCCTTGCACAAATTGCGGATGGTGCATGAGGCTATAACACTGGGCATGTCTCTGCCTTTTCATATAGGATCTAAACGCACCCTTCCCACCATCTCGACAAATCAGCGTTGAGTGTAAATGTTGTGGTGAGACTGGACAATTGAGCATAGCACACATGTGTAACCAAGCCTCTTTGGAGCAAGGAAAATTAAGGCTGGTGTGCGAAGCAGGCTCCAAGACTCGGTCACAATATTAATGGATGGATGGCTAATGCGCTCACCAACTTTCCTTGTTGTAAGTATGACCGACTCTTATAAAAACACACTCCTCAGCCAAACAAGTATGATGGGGTTCGAGGCTCCCGAGACAGAGGCACTTCAGATAAATAGTGAGGGTCGATGGATGAAATCCATTGTGAAATAAGAATGGGAGGCATACAGAAACACATCATCTTCAAAAATCATATAGGGCATAGCAAAACTCAAAACTCAAGTATATGCTAAGAGGACATGCATGGGCAACACTAATGTACACATGAAGGAGTGAACATGAGAAGATGGAGATCCTTCAAGCACAGTCCCGAGAAAGATAGTGACATGCGAAGCATTACGGCTTGGCCTCAAGGAGTTTGAGAGCCTCACGAAGGAGAAAGTGGAAAACGTTGCAATTGCCAGCCGTCTTGCCAAGGAGCAAGCCCGCGCCGCCGATGCCTGGTCCGACTCCCCTACTCATACAACTTCCTCATTAGCTCCAGCACCTCAGACAGCCCTCCAGACGCTGAAGGATACTAATTAACGTCGCTCTGAAGACGACAAGAGGAAGGGCAAGGGGGAGAAGTGTTGAAATTTATCCCCATATGTTATCAGCTCGTTTCTAGTCGATTGTAGTCGTGAACTATCTATATTCTGAACTTGCATCCCCCGGTTGTATGATGAACTTGCATGTCCAGTCATATCGACGATATGTGTTAAAATTTATCTATATTGTGTTGATCTACGTTGTATGGTATTGTATGGATTTGGGGGTTTGGATAAGCGAGAGATCGTCCGCGGACGCGGGCAAATGATGGTGAGCCAGCTCTATCCGCGAACAATAGTTAGAAATGAAACACCAATAAAACCTTTGATTCCCCATATGCAACATTAAATATGACACAACCAAAGAGTGTGATCTAATATCCTCCATCATAAACGAATGCTAACAACAAGTTTGCCCCCATCTCGCATGTAACGCACAACCACAATCCCCAACAATCATTAGGTTGGTCATAATATGTGTATTATAGATAGTATCATGTATGCCGATTACACATTTTTTCTGAGGTGACACATAATTAAATAAAGAAAGAGAGTATGGACTATCATGATATGATATTACATCATATTAAATGATGTACTAGTGTGTGTGTGTCATAAATGAAATCACTATGATACTAACCTATGATACTATTCACTCCACTCTTCATCTCCTCCTCTCCCTGGCCCCTTTCCTTCCAATCCAATCTCAAGCTCCGGTAGAGCAGCGTCCAGCGGCGGATCTGGCAGCAATGACCTCGTCGACTAGGAGTCGCTGATGCATGAGGCGAAGGCGGACGACGACGAAATGGTCGTCGTCTGCATCACACTGCGCCGGCCGTGGTTGGATAGGGGTGGAAGTGCAAGCTCTGGCTCCACGACATCTTTCGTCGTCGTCTGCATCGCACTGCGCCGACCGTGGTTGGATAGGGGTGGAAGTGCAAGCTCTGGCTCCACGACATCCATCACCTCTCGTCAACGTAGTGCAGACGACCATGCCGGCACGTCGCGTCCGTGGAACTCCGAGCGCTTTGTGCCCCATCTAGTCCACCACACGCATGCCCTCTTCGGTCCCTCCTCTTCCTGCTCCAGTTCGTGTCCGACCATTGTTGGTTCCTCGTGCCCGGGCCGGCCCCACCGCGGTTGTGGAACCCGGATCTGAAGCGTGTGCCGCATGTCGTGAGAGGCGGCAGGAGAGGAAGAGAGCGGTGGCGGCAGAAGTGAGGTCCTCCCGTTGGTCACGCATGAGTGCGCTGGTTGGTCCAGACGACCATCTCCTCGCCCAAGTCCTTTGCTACTCATTCACCACCTCGGAGACTGCCGGGCAATGTCTCCACCGCAAGAATGCCAACGCACTCTGGCTCGCCATCGAGCAGTCTAAGCGCGAGACAGTGGTGGATGTGATGGCCAAAACTAACGTGACCTGACTCAAGAAGGAGCAAACGCGTGTCCTCCATGGGTTGGTCGGCGTCATCTCCTCCTCCGATGACTCTGACGAGGACGCCCCTCCCGGCGCCAATGCCTACACGGACGCACCGATGATTGCAAGGTCAAGGGACCGACGCATGATTGGTGATGTCCCGACACCCCTCTTTTATCTCCGTTTTAGTTTTTAGTTAATTTAGTTTTCATATATGTCTGTATGCCACAGCGACCAACAAGATCTTTTGGTTCGATGAACTGTGTTTGTATGCTTGTATGTAATTTAATGTGTTCATATTATCTATACGATGATCCACGTAGTTTCTGACGTTGCATGAATTGCATGGTTTTGAGGGTCTGGATTTGAGTATCCCCTTTGAGGACGCGGCTATGCAAGAGCTGACGGGTCAGTGTTTGTAGACGCGTCCCCGAACAATTAGGCACAACCGGATTCGCTATATCTGGGTGTAGTTGCTCTTAGCTCCGAATATCTGCCCTTCATGTCAGATCTGACCGGTCTCACCGAATTGAACAAAAATCTCTCGAGGACTTGCTAGTTTACCGGGATGATACGAATTTAGCCCTCACCCTCGTGCCTAGCCCTCGACCCCACGCCCACGCCGCCGCCGTCAGCCTCTCCGGCCCCGACGTCCATCAGCACCGCGACGGCTGCCGCTACGGCGCTACCGCCCACCATGACCTCTCGTTCCCCTTTCCCCTGCCCTCAGCCGCTCCCGCGAGCTTCGCTGGATGGAATCTAGCCCCCCCCCGAACACAGACGAGGGGCCACTCCTACTGCCAAGCCCTCTGCTCCTCCCCGGCGTCCGTCACCCCCACTCCGCCACCGCTGCCCTCGCCACCTGTTGTGCGCCCTGGGCCCCGCTCTAAGGTGTACCAGGTCATGAACGAGGCCAGACTGGCCAACTATGGCGGGTGGGAGATGGCCTCGAGCAGGAGACGCCCGCGCCCTCGCCGTGCTCCATGTCGCCAGACCGCTCGCTCCTCGCCTCCCCCCCGACCGGCCCCCTCCCCTGGTTCCGGTGAGTGCCCGCGCTACCTGGGCACCGGCCACCCGTGCTCTGAGTGCCGGAAGGACGTGCGGTGCCGCCGTTGCCGCTTCTTCGGGCACGTGGCTCAGTTCTGCAGCA
>NC_041385.1:790216744-790229057 GCF_002162155.2 Triticum dicoccoides | reverse complement strand
GTGTCCTCTATGCACTCATCTGGCTCGTCCGCACCTAGCGTGGCCGGCCCCCTCCTGGCTGCGTCCTACGGACTCCCCCCACCCGCTCCCCGACGCCACCTTTCCCGAGCTCGACCCCCTCCCAGCCCGCCTCCTCCGGCACTGCGGGTTCCACCCCCGGGGCTGTCACCATGTCTGGCCACCCAGCGCTCCGCCCGGCGGGGGCCATCTGCTACATGTCGCGCACTTCTCGCCTTGAGGAGGTTGAGCGCGCCCTCGATCTCGCCCTCGTCGCCATGGTTGCTCGGAATCGGCAGCGCGTCTCCGCCTCTAATATTGCCGATGAGCTCACTGCTCGCTTCTATCTTATCCCGAACGCGTTCTCCGTCCATAGTTGCCGAGATGGCGAGTACCTCATGCGGTTCGTGGATGCTGCAACTCATGCGCGCGTGGCCGTGGCCCCCTTCCGCACCCCTCGGTTTTGCCCGATCCTCCATCCTTGGAGCCGCCTCGCCGGCGCCGAGCCCATCATCTGTGCATCTCCGTTAACATTGAGATCACTTGCATCCCAGAGCATGGCTGGGACATCTCCTCCGCCGTGCAGCTGTTGTCGCCATTCTGCCTCATCGACCGGCTGGCGCCGGAGACGCTCGATGGTAGTGACATGTCTGTGTTCTGGCTCTCCGCCTGGACGGCCGATCCCGATGCAATCCCACGGTCTTCGGAGCTCCAGCTCATCAAGCCGGATGCCCATGCGGATGCCGACCCCAACTTCGTCGACCGCTTTGCCGTCGAGCTCCTGCGCTTACCTGTCTCCATCCATGTTTGGCACTCCATTGACTTTCGCCTCCCTGCCCCCCTACCACCTCCTCTCCCGCCTGCTGCCGGCGACGGCGGTGCCGGCGACAGAGGATCGCCACCATGCCTCGATGCATGGCCGCGCAGATATGACTTTCCACCCTCCTGTGGGTCTCCCCCGGCTCGGGGGAATGGCCATACCTCCTCCGGCCGCCACCGCCAGCGTGCTGCACTGCCGTTCCGTGCCTGGCACGACGTTCTCGGGCCACATCCTCCCGTTGGCGGCTTTTCCCGTGGGCCCCTGGTCCATGAGCGGCTTTCCTCTGGCCAGGCAGTTACGACCTCTACGACACGTGCTCACCTCCTGGGCGCCTTTCTCTTGTGCGACATGTGCTCACCGCCATGCCGATCCACATCCTGCACGCCATGGCTCTTAACCCCATGATCCTAAAGAGAATCACGACAGTGGTAAGGGACTTCCTTCGGCACGGGCGCAAGGACACCAAGCATGGCTGCTGCTTTGTCAGTTGGCCCAAACTCACCCGTCCGCTCGAGCATGGTGGCCTCGCGGTGCGTGACCTCCACCGCACGGGCATTGCCTTGCGCGCCCGCTGGCTATGGCTTCAGTCCACTGACGTGGATAGCCCGTGGAGCCATCTTCAGCTCCCAAGTGACGAGGAAACGATCCAATTCTTCCGCGCATCCAGCACTTGGGCCATTGGGGACGGGCAAATGTGCCTCTTCTGGATTGATCACTGGATTGAGGGCTCTTCGGTTGCTGAGATTGCCCCTGCCCTGATGCCTCTAGTCATGCACCGACGGCGCCGCCAACGACTGGTATGTGAGGCCCTACAGAACTCGCTCTGGATCAGCGACATCCACGGAGCCATGAGCGCTGTCGCTGCCATCGAGTACGTCGAACTGTGGCGAAGGATACAACACATTCAACTCTCTGCCGAGCCCGGCAAAATCACATGGAACTGGACAGACAATGGGATTTAAGGACCAGCTTTGCGTACAAGGCTTTGTTCCATGGATCGATCACCAACCCCTTCTGGCGCCTCATCTGGTGCTAGTGGGCACCGGCCAGAGCCAAATTCTTTCTCTGGCTTGCCTCTATGGACCGTTGCTGGACGGCCGAGCGCCGCGCTCGCCATGGCCTACCACATGACCCCCTCTACATGTTCTGTTGCCAGGAGCCGGAATCCCTGGACCACGTGCTTGCCCCGTGCTCTTCTCCATGATAACTTGGCACGAGATCCTCTAATGGTGGCGCCTACCAATCTCCACACCAAGCTCAACCGACGGCTTCTTCAACTGGTGACACAAGATCAACAGCTCCGCTCCATCTCTCCTCCGCAAGGGGACGGACTCGCTCATCGTGCTCACCGCCTGGTTCATCTGGAAGCACTAGAACGCCGTCGTGTTTGATAATACCCGGCCTTCGAACGACAATCTAGCTCGCACAATCAAGGACGAGGCCTGCTTGTGGGCACGTGCTGGAGCAATTAGGCTAGCATCCATCATTCCTGTAATCTGAATGTACATTTACTGAGGCTGAGCACCTTCTTCCCTCTGCTCACGTTGCACTCTTCGGGACGCCTTCGGTGTACGCCCCTTAGAGTTGCACCCTGTACCCCCTATCAATGAAATGGTACGCAACAATGCGTATTCACCAAAAAAGTTTTCCGAGATGTGCTAGTGGAGATGTTGCAAGGCCATTTTTTTAGCATGCATGCTCATTACTGCATTAACTAATCCCAACTTTAATAATTTAAACGCTCTTATATTTATTTATGGAGGGAGTAGATTAAGACGAGGAAGAGCCGTTGGAACGTCGAAGATGGCCACAAATGAAGTACAGTAGTACGACGGAACCGCCTGCACTGCAAGTACGACTACTGTACATGCCAAACCGGCAAACCCCACACAGGGCCGCTCGCGTGCGTGCCGTTCTTCAAGAGAGACGGAGCAAGGCGTGCGCCGCGCGTATTTGTTGCATGGTCCGACCGACGGCGACGGCGGATGGGACCGTGGCGATGGATGGCGTCTCCCCTCGTCAATCCCCGACAGCTAGCTCCCAACCCCGATCCATTCCAGTGACAGCCAACAGCCTCCCTCCTCTGCTCTGCCCACCACATGCCGCTGCTCTTCCGCGCCGCCGGTCGCCGTCGGGTCATCGGCGGAGTGAGGGCTCAGTACAGTCTCGTGCACCGGGTCCAGGAGCGAGCGGTCGGCAGTACGGTGGCAACGGACTCATAATTTACGCGAGGGCACGTGGCCGGGCTGCACAGACCCGGGAGAACCCGTCAGTCCGTGCGGTCGTGCACCCGTTCCCATGGACCCGACCATTCCACTCGCTGACCGGTGGGCCTCAGGGGCCGGCGCCGCGCACGATGAGGCCGCCGGTGCACGGGACCTGCCGCAGGGGCGCTCCGAGTCCGGCGGCGGTCGCTCACCCGTTCAGCTCTACATTTCTATTATATAATACTCTCTTCGTTCCAAAATTCTTGTCTTACATTTATCTAGATACGGATGTATCTAACAGTAAAGTGAGTGTTAGATACATCCGCATGTAGACAAATCTAAGACAAAAATTTTAGAACGGAGGGAGTATAATCCTGTGAATTTTGTGTGCAAACAATTACTCCCTCCGATCCATTAATTTGGGTCGGATGGATAATACTCGGTATGAGTTCTTTCAGGATGCACCAACTTACCTCTAGGCTTTAGATAGGTAGGAGTTGGCTTGAATAAGGGCCCTTGATATTAGATTATTCATTTTGGAACATAGCAAACTGTAATTGTACATGCCATTTTTAGAACATAGCTCGTGGCCGCACCTAATCCAATGTTCACCCTCTACTTCAACTAGGTGATACACCGCACATCGCGGCGGAAATGGTTGCAATCTATTTCAATTAGATTTGATTGTGTAGAATAACACGTGAATCAAAATTAAAAATACGTATGAGTATTTAAATTAATAACACGTGAATCAAAATTTAAAATACGTATGAGTTATTATATTTGATCATGTATATTTCTAAATATTATTGAATGCAAGTAGAATAACAAAATGATAAATATTTTCCTATGCATGGTTGCATGATGAGGTGGGCATCCTTGCATGTTGATATTAATAAGTTAGTGGAGATGACTTTCTTAAGTATATACATATAATTTGTTCACATTCCTTTGGCCCCCGATGTCTCTTCATCTTAATTGAAGTCCACCATTTATCTTCTCATCATATGCCTCCACAATCCACCTTCTTTTCATGCAGTACAATAGACCAGCTTTAGTGAACCGATCTATCCCTTCCTCTCCTGTAGCAGTAGCTAGGGCGAAGCTTTGTGCCCTCTAGGCTCCACACAAGCCGGTGGACTCGCCTCCCCTCTGTCCGCTGCTCTGATGGCTGGTGACAGAGAGGGAAGATTCAGTACATTGGTCTGACTCGTAGTTCATGTTAGGTTTTTAGTCCTTGCAGGGACGACATTGTGGTGGTCATGCTTAAGCTGGTCTTCTGGAATTCGGTTTTCTTCGAGTTAGCCAGTTGGAATGGAGTTAGGGATGAAAACGGAGCGGAAACAGACGGAAATGAGTGCTATTATGTTTGTTTTCACATTTTTTTGCAGAAGCGGAAATGAATACAGAAACGCCGGAAATGAATACGGAAACAGATACTACCAAAAACGGACACGAAGCGAATACAAAGCGGATACGGAAACAGAAATAGGCATTGATCGGAACTTAAAAACCCCTTGAATCATAGAGAAATACACACAAAAACAAATAAATAATGAGTTGTTAATATGGCTACAAAATAATATCATTATGTTAGCAACTTAGCGTAGTATTGTATTAGTACCGAACAATTACGTATAAGGTCAAGCTGAGTACATGTGTGGTAATAGAAGTTGGGCCTCAGATCCATTCTACTAATTGTATCATTGTGTTCTTTTTGGTGGTTGGGCTACAAAGCAGCTATAGGTCTATAGTAAAAACATAAATTCCATATTCACGGAAACAGAAAGTTCTGTTTCCATGCATGTTCCACCAGAAAACACAGTTCCATTTTTGTTTCCGTTTCCGCATAAAAAATTCCATTTCCACTTCCATTTTGCAAATTTCCGTATTCGTTTTCATATTTCCTCTCTGTCCGGAAAAATGGAAAGTTTCCACTCCATTTTCATCCCTAAATGGAGTCATCGGAGCTCCTGCGTAGATTTTTGATCTTATTTTCTTTCATCATTTACTTGTTTGATCCATGTGAAAAATGAACGTGAAAATCCTCTCCCAATTGGTGTAGTTGGGAATAAAATTGAAAAGCTACCAATAATGACATATGTATTGTCTCAAACATGATGCCATGCATTTGGAAGCAAAATTTGGAAGAAAAATGAACGTTCGATTAGTACTTTTCCTACAAGAGCGCGCAGCTTGCTGATATCTCAGATGTTGAAACCCCTAGCATACCTACGTGCCAGTACTAGTCAGAGACACACAATCTCCACTTATTCAGCTGCAACATTCAAGATGAGACATTCAAAAAAAACATTCAAGATGACACGAGAAAAGACTGCTTTACCCAACATCCTATTACCATGACACAATTCGACCTTCCAACACCTAGTTAGTCAACTCCATGATGGCGCTGACAATATTATCATCCCCAGCCTTAAGCACAAGAATGGCATATGTATTGTCTTAAACATGATAACATGCATTTGCAAACAAAATTTGGCACAGTCAATTCAGTTTTTGCCAATAAAGAGCATGCAGCTAGCTGATCTTGAAATGGTAAAACACCTTAGAAACCTGCATGCGAGTACAATTCAAAGCACACAACCTCCAATTCTGCAACTGCAAGACGACATGACTAAAAGACTGTTTTGAGACCCAACACCCTATTATCATGACACAATTCCACCTTCTAGCACCTAGTTAGTTAACTCACTGATGGCGCTGACAATGTCGCCATCCTTAGCCCTGAGTGCCTCCGAGGCTCTGGATCTTGACATGTAGCCAAACCTCTTTGTAGAAAGGTAAATTAAGGCTCGAGTGCGAAGCAGGCTCTAGGACCAGGTCACAAAATTAGTCGATGGATAGGTAATGCACGCACCAACCTTGGTCAGTGTAATGATGACCGCCCCTTATAAAAAGACACACTCCTCTTGATGTTCTCCTTGTAGCCTCTAAATGTGTTCACGATAGTAATAGCAGCCAACCAAACATGTTGGGGTCGAGGCTCATGAACCAGAGAGCACCGAAAATAAACAATGGGGTTAGGTTGATGCAATACGGAATCAAATAAGAACGGGAGGTATATGGAAACACATCTTCTCCAAAATTCACATGGTCCGTAGCCGAAAGCAAGAATACGATATTTGCTACGAGGGGATGCAAGGGCACCACTAATATATGTGTAAATGAGTGAACATGAGAAGATGGATATATGTCGAGAGAACTCCAATGTTGAAGAGCGACGCGGGGAAATTGAAAAGGAGCTGAGATGAATTTGATCTTGTAAATACTATTTTGATAAACATCTTGTAAATACTAAATTGGACTTTTGGTGAAACTTCATATTAAATCTTGGTTTTTTACGTCTTCTTCTCTCTTCACCATTGTTGATACTTGTTCACCAATTACATAAAGGCGGGGCAACATTACCCTTCTGAACCCCAATCCTCCTTCGCTGCTCCTCCACCCGATTTCTATATTGTTCGACCTATCGCACGTTAGAAAAACATGTGACAAATCGAGCAGTTATTCCCAGGCTACACCAAAACTGCATTGCTTCTTCATCTAAATACTATGGTGCTACCATGAAATGTAAGAACAGTGACATGCACGTTAAGTCCATAGCGATACACACCTCACACCATCCACAACCCTCACACATCAAGTCGGCGGCCGGATGTGGCTGGTAGCTCGAGCCTGCTATATCGGGCTGTAGATGTTCTTAGCCCTACATATTTGCCCTATCTGTCAATTCTGACCGCTCTCAGCGAACTCAACCAAAATCTCTTGAGGACTTGCCAGTTTTCAGTGATGTGCTAGTGGGAACCGAGGTGAACACCAATCTACTCGCAAGAAAAGTTTCGTAGGTTTAGGCTTTGTAGGTGTAGCATTTTTTAGGCAATCAAAACCAATCAGTCACCATTCATAACAACTACTAGTAGTAGATGGCTTCGTAGGTATAGCATTTTTGTTAAGTACTCCCAACCTTAATCAGTCACCATTCATAACAACTACTAGTAGATTAAGACGAGTAAGAGCCGTTGTAACGATAGAGGGATTGCAGCACCCGAGTTCCGCTGCTCTCTATATTTAAACATTTTGAAATTTGTGTTTTTGAAGAGTAAGGTATAGGGCCCGACCAGTTGCCACGTCTCATCTGCTGACGCCATGTTACTTTTATTTTTTGTTTTCTCTTCACTTTATATTCACATTTTAATTTTATTTTTCTTAATTTTATTTAAATTTAGATATTCGAAATGTATATATGAAAAATGCTTTACGTAAATAAAATAAAAATAAAATCTTAATCTTGTATTTGGAAAATGGTAAACGTGCATATAAAAATGGTTTTGATGTATAAGAAAAATGTACAAATGTGAATCAAAAAATGTAGAAAATGTTAATCATGTGTATGAAAAATGTTAATCATGTGAACGGAAAATGTCTATACCTTGTAAAAAATATGTTCATGTAATTAAAAAATGATTCATACAATAAAAAAAATGTAATTTAGACTTACAAAAAATGTTGAGAAGTTTCGTTCTTTTATATTTACAAAGATATTCACTAGTTTCTTTTTTTCCACACCAGAAACTTGTTAACATTTTTGTAAATGCAAGTTTCGCAGGTTTCGAAAAATATGTTTAGGAAATTTAAATATTTCAGAAAAAATGTAAAAAAAGTTTGCATAGTTCAGAAAAAATGTTGTTATCAATAAAAAATGTTCCAACCTATGTTTGAAAAAATAACAGGTATTTAAAATATGTCTTTTGTCAAAAAACATTAAAAATTATAAAAAATGCTTTAGACGTATACAAAAGATATACAACATGTATGAAAAAATGGCATCAACACATGACGAGAGTTACTACCCGTTAAGCGAACCCGTCCACGGACTTATCGTAGTCCATGACCAAATTCTCAAAGTTTCTTAGGAAAGTTTGGAGATTCACTTGTTTGACGCGGGTGTGCCCCTTGACCACAAGCTTCAAAGTATCTCACGCCCCTTTCGTCATTGCTTTTGGCGGACAGGTGTTGAAGGACATCTATCCTAGGTCCTAGCTAGCTCATGGATATCGTCTAGTGGCGAGAAGTCGCCATTCGCCACATGGAAGGAGGAGGAAGGTCCCAGAAAAAAACAAAAAAGGAAGGAAAAGGAAGGAAGGAGGAAGAGTGGAGAGTGAAGAAGAAGAAGAGGGGGAGAGGCTTCCATGTGGGGCCTATCTCGTTTGTGGAATTAAGTTCAAAGGATCGGCTAGGAACCTCTTTTTAGCGGTGCAAATATATAAGGAAATAAAAGGATAAGAATCCATATAAGAGCCTAATTTATAAGAGATTAGTTAGATATGCTACAAACTATAAGGATTTGTTAGAGATGCTCTTATGTCGTGGCCGTGTTCTCAGCCAGGAGATCATGTTCCAGTGGTGCTGGCTAACCCTCAAGGGTTTTTTTTTTGCAGGATTTGGTTCATGCGAGGATACGTTTAGAGGCCAATTTGACAATTTTGACCTCGGGAAGTGATAACCCACAAGTATAGGGAATCAATTGTAGCCACTTTCGATAAGTAAGAGTGTCGAACCCAACGAGGAGCTAAAGGTAGAACAAATATTCCTTCAAGTTCTATCGACCACCGATACAACTCTACGCACGCTTGATGTTCTCTTTACCTAGAACAAGTATGAAACTAGAAGGACTTTGTAGGTGTTGTTGGATAGGTTTGCAAGAATATAAAGAACACATAAATATAAACTAGGGGCTATTTAGATAAAGAAGCAATAAAGTAAATATAGTGAGTGTGGAAAAGTGGTGATAGGAGTTGTGAAATTGTCCCTAGGCAATTGAATACTTTACTAGACCGATAGCAAGTTTTATGTGGGAGAGGCATAAGCTAACATACTTTCTCTTCTTGGATCATATGCACTTATGATTGGAATTCTAGCAAGCATCCGCAACTACTAAAGATCATTAAGGTAAAACCCAACCATAGCATTAAAGTATCAAGTCCCCTTTATCCCATACGCCACAACCCCCTTACTCGGGTTTATGCTTCTGTCACTCAAGCAACCCACTATAAGCGAATCATGAACGTATTGCAACACCCTACAGCAGGAATCCCTTACGCTTGCGCGACACGGAGGGCACAATAGGACAGCAACATAACCACAAGCAAATTAAACCAATCATAGCAATTCATCAATCACCGGTAGGACAACAAAAATCTACTCAGACATCATAAGATAGCAACACATCATTGGATAATAATATGAAGCATAAAGCACCATGTTCAAGTAGGGGGTACAGCGGGTTGTGGGAGAGTGGACCGCTGAATATAGATGGGGGAAGGTGATGGAGATGTTGGTGAAGATGACAACGGTGTTGGTGTAGATCGCGGTGATGATGATGGCCCCCGGCAGCGTTCCGGCGCCATCGGAAGCGAGGGGGAGAGAGCCCCCTTCTTCTTCTTCCTTGACCATCGCCCTAGATGGGAGAAGGGTTTATCCTTTGGTCCTTGGCTCCCATGGCGTGGGAGGGGCGAGAGCCCCTCCAAGATTGGATCTATCTCTCTGTCTCTCTCTATTCTGCGTTCTGGGATTCTGCCCTGGCACCGTTTCTTTTATATCCGGAGATCCGTAACTCCGATTGGATTGAAACCTTTCACTACTAGGGAAAAGCCTAGCAGCAGCGAGGGTTTTAGGACTATCAGTAGCGCGGACTGGAGCGGTACTGGTACGGCGCTACAACTAAAGGTTAGCAGTAGCGTGCCTCAACCCACGCTACTGCTAAATCGAGATAGTAGTAGCGCTTTCCCAGAGGAGCGCTACTGGTAATTAGTAGTAGCGCTTCTCCCTGCCCGCGCTACTACTATTATTTCGTATTTTATTTCTTTTTTATTTCATGTTGTATTCATACACCTTTACACAAGTTTTCATACAACAGCAATTTAGAGATTGTTTTTACATCATAATGAGTTATTACATCACTGGGTGAAAGGACTGTGGACTAGTTTCAAGTGGATGTCCATCCACTTGAAACTAATCCTTGGTTCTTGCACCCAATGATATAATAAATATCATCATCATCATCATCATATCATTAACAACTTATCATCATAATACATCATTGTCATATAATACCTACTCAAGATCATCGTTTTCATCAATGAGACATCACGTAGCAAATTGGTCACTAGTCGTAATCACAAGTACTCCTCATCATCAACTCTAACACATTGTACCACATAATAAACATATTGTACCTCATAGGACCTACTACATTCTCTTAGGACCTACTACATTCTCTAAGGTAAAATAGTAAAAAAAACAAGATAACCTCTGGAGATTATCCTGTCTCCAATTCTTGCCTTTCGCTTAATGCTACTTCCAAGAACCTCCTTGCGAATGTCCAAACATTTTTTCCATTCTTTGATTAGCATGTGTTCACCGGTTTTAGAAATCCGATATGCACATGTGAGCTCCCTAGATTGACCTGGTAGTATGTTCAGAACTGCAAGACGACCATTTTGATACATCAAATGAGGCACATAATCCATCGGGAGTTTCTGTTGAAAAACATAGTAATATCTGCATAGTTAGTAATGATGTACTAGTTTTAGAAGTATGCAAAAGATGCAGAGATGTCGTAATAGTAAAAAATCTTATCAGGGTATCTTCATAGAAGTTACCGTGGTTCAACACGTGCACTAGTGGCACGTATTCACCATAATTTGGAGGAGTTCGATAATAGCTATTGTAATTCTCAAGATAAGTACGAAATGAGATAACATGACTTTTCTCCTTATAAGTTAATTGGGAGACATCAGTGTAGTGGGTTTTGTCTACCATCTTCCGCACATTCTTTGAAGAATCAAAATAAGCTGTCAATGGAAATAAGATGTCAACTATTTGAAATAAACAATATAAATTCGTTAATAACTATGTTTTAGAAACTCACATTGCGGTAGAATCGGAAGCGTATCAACAAGGACACAAATGTCCATATTGTCTTGCTCGATGTCAGGATCACCAAGATCCATGGTGACAATCATACCCTCATAAAAACCATACATTTTGCAAAGTGCTTCCCAATTTTGGCAACCAAAATGGGTTACGCTCTGAGAATTGTACAGATTTACTTCAAAATCCATATCTTGATGGGTCCTTAGGTGTATTTTCTTTGTTTCAAAATTTTCATGGTCTTCAAAACCCATCCTCTCCAAGACATAGCGTCTTGCATGGCATGGGATAAGCTAGCCGAATTGTAAAAGATAAAAATTAGATGTTGAAATAGTTGAAGTCATGCTTAATTACGAAAAACACACTTGTCGTTGTTGCGTACCGTTTCAACGTCGAAGGTCTTCTCAAGCTTAATGCTGAAGCGCCGATCTTCGTCCAGCTCAAGGAACCTGTCGCATAGACCTCGATCGTCGTGCCACCAGCTGCACTCCCCCGGGAGACTATCATCGTCCGAGTACAACATTTTCTACGTTCATAATTCAAAGATTAAACTTGTACAATTAAATATATATGTACTAAAAAACCAGGCCACTCGATATTTCCTACATATTCTAGCACAAGTCATGAAAGAATTCACGGAAAAATTCGGCATGACCTTTGCTAAAAAAGGACATATCGAGTGCTTGAAATTTGCTGGAACGGAAATTAATCAACACTCCGGCAAAACATAGGCCACTCGGAGGTGTAACATGAACATGAACGGCCACTTGGGCAACCACATATCCTATTTGAGCAACACAATATATACATGGAGATTTGGCTGGTCTCACCTCAAGGTCGGAGGGGATCGGTGACGGGGACGACGACGGGGATGATGGAGGGGCTCCTTGATTTCTTCAAAAGCAAAAACCCTATAAGTTATCACTAATACATCCCAAATAATTGCTTAAACTAAAAAAATAACAACAAATATGACATGTTCAACTAGTTTTATTAATTCAATTAGTTCTTACTAAATATAAACTTACTATAAATAGAAAAAAACTAGTTCTTTCTAAAAATAAAGTAGTTCAACTAGTTATATTAATTATCTTACTAAAAATGCATTAGTTCCATTAATTCAACTAGTTCAACTAGTTTATTAATTTACTTACTAAACTAGTTCAACTAAAACTAAACTAGTTCAACTAGTTTATTAATCTACTTACTAATTATTTTAAACACTTACTAAAAACAGTAAAAATAAACTACATTATACAATAGTAAGAAACATCTACTACTACTACTAAACATCTACTACTACTAATTAACATCTACTACTACTAAAAATCATTAT